>NC_041369.1:11089911-11344911 GCF_900634415.1 Cottoperca gobio
AGCTTATATTTATTTATTCAATAAAACCACAAATGACACAGTAAATATTTAACTATATACTTTGTCCTGATTGTAGTGTGATCAAAAAATATCATCCATTACCTTATAATTTCTGATACAGCCTGGTCTCACTCCCAGAGTGTCAAATACCGATTTTTGGTAGCCACACACACACACACACACACACGCACACGCACACGCACACGCACACGTCGAGAGCGGAGCAGTCGCCGGACCGTGTAGACGGGGCCACCGTCGAGGAAGCGCAGAGGAGGAGGCAGTGGTGCTGCTGGGACCAGTGGGCTCTCATGTACAGGTCTGAGCTTGGAGACGTGGAAGGTGGGATGGTCTTGGGTAGCAGTAGTCGGACTGTTGTAGGGCTGATGACCCTCTGTATGGGAAAGGGTCCAATGAAGCGAGGCGCCAGTTTCCGCGACTCCACCCGCAGTGGTATATCTCGAGCCGACAACCAGACCTTCTGTCCGACATGGTAAACTGGTGCTGGGGTCCTCCTCCGGTTAGCTCCGATAGCATAGCTTGCACTGGACTTCAGGAGTGTGGCGCGAGCCTGGGCCCATGTGCGGCGGCAGCGGCGGGCATAGGCGAGCGCAGAGGGACAGGTAGCATCTCCCTCCTGACTGGTAAACAGAGGTGGTTGATATCCATAAACACATTGAAAGGGGGAGAGTCCGGTGGCAGAACTGGTGAGTGAGTTGTGGGCATATTCTACCCAGAGAAGATGTTGGGCCCAAGCACGGGGGTTGCGTGAGGTCACACACCTCAGTGCCTTCTCCAGCTCCTGGTTCATGCGATCCGTTTGACCATTCGACTGTGGGTGGAATCCCGATGACAGACTGGCGGTGGCCCGAAGAAGGTTGCAGAATTCCTTCCAGAAGGCCGCAGAGAATTGAGGGCCTCGGTCTGACACAATATCCCTGGGCAGACCATGGACTCGAAACACATGTTCCAAGACCACCCGGGCGGTCTCCTTTGCAGTTGGCAGCTTTGGGAGGGGCACGAAGTGGGTCATTTTACTGAAGCGGTCAACGATGGTGAGGACGACAGTGTTTCCTTCAGATAGCGGAAGGCCCGTAACGAAGTCCAGGGAGATATGGGACCAGGGTCGCATGGGCACTGGCAGAGGCTGGAGTAACCCAGCTGGGGGCTGACTGGGGGTCTTGTGCTGGTTGCAAGTGGGGCAAGCTCTAACAAACTCCTGGATATCTTTTCTCATCAACGGCCACCAGAAACGTTGGGAGAGCAGATGGAGGGTGCGTGTGATTCCGGGGTGACAGGCCAGGCCAGGCGAGAGTCGTGCCCCCACTGAATCACCTGAGACCTCAGATCTGCTGGGACAAAGAGACGGTTAGAGGGGCATGCACTGGGGCCCGGCTGGTTCCGGATGGCTTCTCTGACCTGCTCCTCAATGTCCCAAGTCAAGGCAGCAACAACACAGGGGCTTGGGAGGATGGTTGTCGACTCCTCATTGGATGCCTCATCCTTCTGAAACATCCTGGAGAGTGCGTCGGGCTTGATATTGCGGGAGCCAGGACGGTAGGAGAGCGTGAAGTTAAAACGGGTGAAGACGCTGGCGGGAGTTCAGCCTCCTGGCTGTCTGGATATACTCCAGGTTTTTATGGTCTGTCCAGACCACAAACGGAACTTTAGACCCCTCCAACCAGTGGCGCCACTCCTCGAGGGCGAGCTTGACAGCTCGCGGTTGCCGATGTCGTAGTTGCATTCTGCTGGAGTCAGTCTACGGGAGTAAAAGGCACAGGGGTACATCTTGCCATCCTCTGCTGCTCGTTGGGAAAGCACCGCTCCAACTCCTACATCCGAAGCATCCACCTCCACCACAAACTGCCGTCCAGCGTCAGGCATTTGGAGAATAGGGCCTGAGGTGAAACGAGCTTTGAGGGTCTTGAAGGCTCTGTCAGCGGCTGCTGTCCACTGAAACGGCTGTTTCACGCTGGTCAGCGCAGTGAGTGGTGCTGCCACTGTGCTGTAACCCCGGATAATCTCCTATAAAAGTTGGCGAACCCCAGGAACTGCTGCAGTTTCTTACGGGTCTCTGGAACCGGCCACGACACCACAGCAGACACCTTTGCAGGATCCATTTGAACGCTGCCTTCGGTCACCACATAACCCAGGAATGAGACAGACTTGGCGTGGAACTCGCACTTCTCTGCCTTCACGAAGAGAGAGTTCTCCAGTAACCGGCGTAGCACCAACTGGACATGGTGAGTGTGTTCTGTCTGAGTTTTTGAAAAGATCAAAATGTCCGACAAAGAAGAATCCCGCTCCCGCGGGGGAAGATGATGGACGGATTATGCCGGTGGCCAGTGAGTCGTTTATGTAGTCCTCCATGGCTTTTCTTTCTGGGGCTGACAGCGAGTAGAGACGGCCCTTCGGGGGTGTGGTGCCAGGCAGAAGGTCGATGGCGCAGTCATATGGTCTGTGTGGTGGCAGAGACGTGGCCTTGGACTTGTTGAACACCTCTCTCAAGTTGTGATAACAGGCAGGAACATTGGATATGTCGGTGCTGGAAGCTCCCCGGTCGATTGGCAAGATGGCTCCCTTTAGGCAGGTCCGATGGCAGCCCCTCCCCCACTCGCGTATTGTGCCTGTTTCCCAGTCCAGTTGGGGGTTATGAAGACGGAGCCACGGAAATCCAAGGATGAGTGGTTGGCCGGGTGAGGGTAGGAGATGGAACTGGATGGACTCCTGGTGGTTTCCTGACGGCAGAATTGTCACAGGGCCGTGATGTGAGTGATGGTGCCGAGACGGTGTCCATCCAGGGCTCGTGCAGGAACGGGTGGAGTGAGTTGTTGACTGGCTCACGCCCAGTTGCCGCGCGAGCTCTGTGTCCATTATGTTTGTTTCGGCTCCAGAATCCACTAGGGCGGCCAGGGTGTGAGTTGTGTCTGAAAGTCGAAGGCGGAGCTGAAGCAGGGGTTTTCGGATGGGGGGAGACTGAAGATGTATTGAGCTCACCCGGATCTCCCCTACACCTGGTGAGCTGCGGCTTTTGACAGGCTTGACAGGCGGGGGGTGGAACGTGGAGGACTCCCCCCGAATGCGGATGGCTGGTTGACTCAGACGCCCTCTCTCTCTTCTTCGGGTCTGGATACGCCGATCAATGCGAACGGCAAGGGCAATGGCGTCATCAAGTGTCTTGGGCTGCTCATGAGAGACGAGCTCGTCTTTAATGTAGTCCGCCAGGCTGTGGAGGAAGGCGTGCACCAGTGCCTCGGAGTTCCACGAGCTGCGACTTGCCTGGGTACGAAAGTCTATGGAGAAGTCTGCCACCGTCCGATTGCCCTGGCGGGTGGTCAGCAGTGCCTGTGATGCTTCGGTTGTTGTTGAACCTAAGTCAAAGACCTTTAACATCTCCTCTTCGAAGGCACTGAAGGAGGCACAGGCTGGGGTCTGCCGGTCGAACTCTGCCGCTCCCCACAACAGAGCTCGGCCGGTGAGATGGGTAATGACGTAACCCACCCTGGCTCCCTCCGTCGAGAAGGTCCTGGGCTGTAATGCGAACTGCACTCGGCAGCTGGTCAGGAAGGCTCGAATCTGCTTCGGGTCACCGTCAAAGCGTTCCGGATGGCCAATCCTCGGTTCTGGAGGCGGTACTGCCGGAACTGCAGCGTTGGACCCTGAAGCAGCTGGAGAAGACACAACAGCGGGATGGAGTAGGGCAGACGGTACTGGAACAGACGAAGCAGGAGTGGCCGCATTGGTGAGTAGCAGCAGGACGTGGGCTAGTAGTGGTTGTTGCTGGTTAAATTGTTGTTGTTGTTGGTGGCTGAGTTGGAGCAGGGAAGCGATATCGCCGGTCATCCGATTGATGTCTCCCTCAGTGCGTTCCAGTTGCTGTAGGACAGACATCTCAGTCTCTACCTGCATGCTGGTCTGAGCGTGCGCTGGGTCCATGATGGTCAGATCATTCTGTCAGGACAGACAGACGAGGACACAGGAGCGCAATTTCAAGATCAAGGTTTTATTGAAAACACACACACACACAACAGGGCCGAATGAGGCACGGCAGTAGTACAGTTCAGGGATATTCTAAACTCGTAGTCGTAAGGCGGAAGGCAAGTCGGGTTTACCGGGGCTGGAGATCAGAGTAGTAGTAACAGATCACAGATCAGGAGTCAGAGTTGAAAGCAAGCAGGCAGGCAGGCAGGCAGGCAGGCAGGCAGGCAGGCAGGCAGGCAGGCAGGCAGGCAGGCAGGCAGGCAGGCAGGCAGGCAGGCAGGCAGGCAGGCAGGCAGGCAGGCAGGCAGGCAGGCAGGCAGGCAGGCAGGCAGGCAGGCAGGCAGGCAGGCAGACAGGCAGGATTTCCGATGTAGGCTTGCAGATGATCTGACAAGTGTGGACTGAAAAACAGGGCTTTCTATACAGGGCATGATGAGTAGTAAATGCAGTGCAGCTGGTAAGTTAACGAGGGTGGAGCAGAGACAGGTGGAGGTAATTGAAAACAATTACTGGTGTTACCAGGCAGGGAGAGGGCTCATGACATCTTTAGCTCAAGTTATGCAACAAACATACGTATTTGAACCCAAACTATGATCTTTTTTCGAACATCCTCCAAGTGGTTTTGTTGCCTAAACCTAACTGTGACCAATTTACAAGGTAAATCATCTGTTACAACCAGGCACGAAGCTTCTGGTTCAAAATATACTGAAAAAGCTGCAGGGGGCTTTTGCCCAAGTGGCAAAATAAAACAAGTAGGGATAAGATCACATTGCCTGATGTATACAAAACAAAGAGAAGATTAGTTTAGTAGAATGGCTCACTATAATATTCGTTATACTGTATTTTAGTAAATAAACGTGTTTGTTTGTAATTGAAAGTATAATTAGCCCCTTAACATCAGTTTTGATTGCTCTTCCCAGACTTAGCCTAATGGCTAGTCTAATGTTTTTTGTGGTGCCGAGAAACAACATTAATGTAAAGAATATTGTAACTATAAATGTGATATATTAATAATATGTTAATAATAAATACTATATATTAGTAAGTATGTATTTGTAATTATATTATCATTTTATAATATGTTATATATATGTATATATATATACTCTATACATATATATATATATATATATCATTTGATAATAAAATATTATAATATACATTAAGACCATAAATCATTTAATTTCAATATTAAATTCAATATCAATCAACATTTTTCCTGTCAGTTCTATTTCTCTCTTTAACACAAAATGATTACCCCCCTATTATCTAACCTCTTTTATCTTTGCACTTTATATACTATCATTACACTGTAATTTGAAGTCTTATTTGAAGCATTAGCAATATTTCTACAAAACACCAAAATATTTGAGCATCTGGTATGACAAAAATTAGCACGATGATTTTAAATACAACATCTTGTAAGGATTTAGTGTATAACATGCAGAGATAGGATACGGTAACAGGGAGAGGGTCTGATCCAGAATCCCAGGGGAGGAGGGGGGTCAAAAGTTTAAAATGTGAAGAAGGAGTTTCCTCAGAAGATCCCGTACTGTACAGTAAGGTACCAGACACTGAGTGAACGCGTCAGCCGCAAATTAAGATCTTGCCTTTGCCCTGACAATCAGACTTGACACCTACTATCTGCAGGGGAACGCTGCACAGACAAACCTACCAATGTCAGCAAGAAGGGCAGGAGAGCATTGGGGAGAGATGAGTGAAGATGTGAACTCCCAAAACCTTTAATACATTTGCTTTATTTGCATATTTTAAATGTGCTCCACAGGTTACAAATCTTATGAGACCCATGACTCAAAATATATATTGATAAACTGATCTGTTAAATGAATGTTAGTACTATTGAACAGAACATTGGGTGCTTCATTTTATATTGAAACAGTAATAAAAGAAACTTCAATGTTGTGTACAACAATTTACTTTTATCCTTGTTTTTCCTGTTCAATCCCCCGTAACACGCTGTACAATCCACTCTAGCATCTCCAATGAAAAGAACAGCAGCTTTTCCTTTATATGTTCACTGCTGCCATCTCTGTGTGTGGTGGCAACTATAGTGGAAATTTTGAATTGGTCACAGTTGAGTTGTCAACGCAATCTAGTTTACAAAGCACTTGCTCCTGTATCGACAGAATTTTCATTACATCAAGATGCTGTCACTGCTTTAAGCTTTTAGTTGCTTAAAAGCAGAATCTGGCTCCTGCAGAGAAATCAGGAATGAGTGGGGAAAGTCACTTTTCTACCGCCTTACCCCTACTTATCAGAGGAAAATTACCATGCGAGAAATGATGCAGCAGCCTAAAAACTTAGATAATACTTTTGAGAGTAACATCCATCACTGTCACTTTCCCTCAACAATTCTCTTTGTTGGATTAACTAAAAAGATTAAAAGTGCAGTGATCACAGCAAAGAGGAGGGAATGCTTCCCTGTGCTTCTTTAGTTTTTTACATCTTTAGTGCCTTTCTGTTTTAGTAGTTGTAATAACAATACAATACATGGTCCAAAAAAATATTGCTTTATACTAATTACAGTATTGGTTAAAAACACTAAGCAAGACTGTTCAATCAAATCAATAGCTTAACTTTGAATGCAGGAATGAATGCAGGAATTAAATAAAAAGAGGGGGGAAATAATATAGGTGCTGAATAACTATGCTAATAAAACATAATTAAAAGTGTATATTGTGTTTAAAATAAATTAAGGGAATGGCTGTGCTATGTGAATGTTAAGCTATGAAGAGTATGCAACAGATTTTGTTACAATGTTGACAGATGCTCTCAGGTCCTCTGGCAACTGTAGTACCTCTTGTTACTCTTGATGTCAGTGGATGAGGATCACAGACACTAATTGTCACAATGTCAGCCAATTCCTAGTCTCACATTTTCCTAGTCTCACATTTTCCCTGCCTGTATTTTGTACTCCTAGCCTGATCCCCTGTTAGATACGTTTGCCTCATCTCCCCTGCCTCCCTGGTTTGACTTTTGTCTCTTTATTTTTGTTCAAACCTGTTTTTACTATGACTTTACACCAATAATCATAATAATCATACTATAATAAATTATATATGATCTGAAGTCAACAAATTATGAGTTTAGAATAGATGTATTGTAATTTCTGCTCTTGGTCAAAGCATGTGCTTGTTAGTTTGAAAACTGTGAAAAACCAGACAAGACAGCACTGATTGCAGTAATCAAACTTCCTTAAGGTAAAAGCATTCATAAGTGTTTCAGTATCATCCTGTGAGAGATTATTATAAACAGACTTGATGGTATTTCTGATATTGGCTTCAAAGTTTAGAAAGATTTAAAAACACAATTTTAGTTTGGGGTTGATGTTGGCCACGTATTTTAGTGAGCCCTTTATTTGTGACCCTGCACTCCAGTAATTTCAGCCATCACTTATCTACTTCTTATCTTATCTGAACCAACTTTGGCTCCAGCCAAAGGATGGTGTGATTATTGTTGTTAGCAGTGCTATCCATCAGTAGTAGTATAATTTGCTGATACAGAAATATACAGTTAGGTATCGTCTGCATATGTATGATAGTCAAACCCATTGCCATGAGAATCATGAAAAAAGCTGAAAAACACAGGTCCTAGAATGGAGCCTTGGGGGACCTCTAATACAAATCTTATGTTAGCCAAGGGCTGAGTAACATTTAAGTTGAATAATTTGGGGATACAATTGGCTAAAAGCTTAGGTCTAAAAGCAAACTATTTTAGAACGGTTGAAGGTCAAGCAAGCAGGTGTTGCATTGATTCTTATGTATGTACTTAATAACACCAAACTCGTACAAACATTTTTTCTGGCAGTTAAGCTAACAAACATCTTTATACCTTAGTTTAGACTTAGCTTAGTTTAGATTTTGTTATCTTACACACTCAGGAAGGATTTTTTCTTTGGATGTTTGAGTGAGTTCATACATGAAAAGAGAGCATGAGAAGAATTATGGCTATCCGTTACCATTTGAGAAGTATGCTCATCAGGTATTTCGAATACCATTGTTTAAAAGAGTGTAGTGATATTTGAAAGTGTCTAAATTTAGTTCCAGTTTGGTTTCTCTTTTAAACTGTGCTTTCTTGCAGTTTTCAAATGTTCTCTTTTATGGAAAATACTACATTTAGACCTGACTTGGTTGGATTACTATAAAGAGTGTGTAGTGCAGGTCAGGCATACCGGTCTGGGCCGTCAAAGCAGCCAAACTACTTTCACATAAATCTATAGAGAAAGATTACTGCCTGATAGGAAATGACATTTCTTATACCACTCACAGTTATCATTTTTCTCTTCCACCTCACTCTATTATCTTTTCCCCAAAAGAACTAGGGCTCTGTAAATATTGAAGAGATTCATTGCCTTATATCCACAGAACCAGGCAGTAGTGCAAATAATATGTGGATGTTCTCAAAATTATTATTAACCTTCTTGTCACTTTGTTTGACTTTAGTGACCCAGTTAACCTCGCTAAAGCTATTCAAAGACAAAAAACCTAGTGTTTTTCTGGAACTTTCCTGGGAATCAAAGGCAATATCTTTTAAATCACTTGCCGTTATAATTATGTTTCATGTGTTATTGTATTGTATTTTATTGTATTATATATTTTTACTTTCAATTCCCTGATTTTTGTTTGTCTCATTGGTACCACTTGTTGTCGCGAAATCTTGATTTACCCATGTAAAGCACATTCAACTTAGTTCTGAAATGTGCTGCATAAATAAAGTTTATCATTATTATTATTATTATTGTTGCTGCAAAGATATAATCACAAGTCACAGTTTCATAGGAAATCATGTTATGGTACAAAGGGATTGTAGACAATGAAATAAACAGACTGGAAAGAGTCATGTGCTGTGCTAGGTGAAGTTTGTGCAAACAAACACCACTCTGGGAATATTATAATGCATGGAAATAAAAAAGGCATATACACTGCAGACACCTCTAGTGAATGTCAAGGACATGTGACATGCGTATGGGGGGTTTCTGGAATATGTTTTTAAAACCATTGACAATACAGTATGCCAAAATGTATATATGTCAAAAAAAAGAAAAGAAGAAAGAAAGAAAGCTGGTAAATATGAACATGTTACATGGCAAATAATATAAAAATGTGCTCCAAAATGTAATGTACGTTATAAATTGCATGTAAAAGATAAAGACACTATTGTATACTGGTGTTCTGATATTGTTTATTTATTTTAAACAAACCACTGTGGTTGCTTCCATTATCATATAACACCTAACTTCCTACTGTATGTGCGCAAAACATTTTCTATTAATCTCAACATTAGTGTTTTGAACAGAAATAAAAAACCTATAATGTTATTGTTATAATGTTGTTGGATTATGCTTTGACATTAAATGGTGACAAAGAATCAGAAACTATTTATTTAAAAGAGTTAGATTATAAAAGTGTCATGCCCTCTTAAGTAAAGTGGATTTGCTTCGTTTGATGTAGTGTGGAATGGAAAATTGACTTAATGAGTGACCTCATGTCCAGGTCATGAGAAATCAAAGCCGTCCATAACTTTCAACCTGCTGCTGCCATGATTGATGTTGATGACAACGGGTCACACGTCAATGCTCATTTGTTCAGTTAAATTTCTTAATGGAACCTTTGAATGAATTAACCCTGTAAATTAGCATTGATGAATTATCCATCAGCAATGTGGAGTTTTAAATATATTGAAGAACTAGCCACAGAGGCTGTTCACCTACATAGACAGTGCAGTTATTAGAGTCTCAAAAACAAGAAAGATACACAGATAAAAATACCAGGTTTTGTTAAATGCTTCACACAGTCACATTGGTGTCCTTTTGTGGCAAAACAAACAGTTATTTAAATAGCAGTCATTAATCACAGCTACGTTCCCAGGGAGAGACAGAGCATACTGGCCCTGCTCTCTGGTGGATATACTGAGCACCTTGAGGGAACTATTCTTTGCTGTTTCCAGATGCTTAGTTCTGCTCCATTTCACATCTCTCCAAGTTTTTGATCAAGCCTTGACTTCATTACACTCTGGTGTATGATTTTTGAGAAGCCATGAAAAGTGAAGCTTCCAGCACTGCATTCATGCACTGCTATAATGTTCCTTTTTTCCTTTTCCTTCATGATTTTGTTCAAAAGAAATCAAATATTTCTCACTATATTAACACAGTGGTTATGGTTATTGTAGCTTTTTATGGATGCCATATACAGGAAAGGACATCACGTCCTTCATCATGTTTAGAGAGTGTGCAATCTTAGTTTCTGTTTCAAGAAAAGCACAATGTGTTTGCCGGTATCTAGCTTTCTCTATTGTGTCTCTGATCACATTTGAGATGTAGCAAGTGACAGAAGTATGGATTGCCTGGTTGCATGAGCAATTTCTCTGTAGCCCATAATTGCACTATATTGATGCAAGGGAGGGGGGGAGTTTCATTTCAGATCTTACAATTCCACAGTTGGCTGAGGAAAATGGGGCACTCTGCTCTTTGTGAGCCATGACATTCTCTTCCTGTAGAACAGCCTGCCCTGCTTTGTGTATGTGTGGCAAAGGCTGAATTTAGAATTGTGTAGTGAAGATGCATGATACTATTCTTGATTAGGTACAGCATGTGCCATTGTAAGTCCCACACTGATTGAAACAGAGCTTGATGTATGTCCTAGATATCTTTCTTCAGATTAAATATACAGGAATACATCAATCGTCACAGAATGATAGTACACTAACAACTGTTAACAACTTCTCCCCTGTTAACAGAAGAAAGATCAGATGACATTTGGGGGAAATGACAGGCACTCTTAACCGAGCTTCACAAAACAAGTGGGTGAGAAGACACTGTGGAAATCTCAGAATTGCAGGATAGAACTGAAACATGACAACTTTCATCAATTATGTACACCTGTTTAAAGTAGCATTTGTAAAATTTGTGGAACTGATGAACATGATTAGTTGTGCAGCACATTATTTAAAGCCTGTGGTGTGAGTTTGAGAAATGCTGTGGAAAAGCGTAACGGTTTTCACATGACCTTTTTTTCACCCCCTTTAACTTTATTTTGCATAATGCGTCTGCGTTAATTCACGTAGTGTTTGTTAAACAGAAGACGCTCTCAAGCTGTGTTAATGGATGTTGCTTCTAATGAGACATGATGACATGGTAATTACTATTGTCATGTTACATTTAGTATTTCATGTCAATAATGGTCATTTCGCAGGGATATAATAAGGAAATTAAACCTTCATGCTGTCTATGCTCTTATTGGCTCTCATAGCAGATTAAGGTGTAACTTATTGTAATGTTAGAGGACTTTGCCTCATGGGAATCCATACCAGTGTTCAAGCGTGTCGCTGTTTGAAGTGCCCGTGACATAAAGCGAGAAATAAGGATTGCATTCCATCCGCAATTGAAGTAAGCTGTACCAAAGAGAGGAAAAGCAGTTGATGATGTTGAGACTTTTGAATGTGTGTGTTTTGCATATTTTCGGAACACTTTATTATAAAGCTACCATAAAGTGGAGCTATGCTATAGTTACGATTGCCCTGAGCTGTGAGCGCCACATGCGATCAGCAGTCATAGCGAGCAGCTGCTATAAGCCATATGGCCCTTTGAGCTGTGGAGGGAGAATCCCCAAGTCCTCATTAAACAGCTCATGGACCATTGGCCCAAAGACCTGAATGCTTCTCTGATGGTCTGCATTATCCCTGATATATTCCTACAAAGAGGCTGCTATGTGCTGCCCCATATTAAGGAGGTTGGCTGACAATATTTCTTTTTTCTTGTGTTTGTATTGCTAATGTCAAGCTGTGATTTCAGTAATCCATGTGCAGGCTTTTGTTTCACAGGCTACATACAGTTTGCACCAATCATATGATTGCTGGAGAATGTTGGGGATCCACAAAACTTGAGAGAAAGATCTGCAGACATTACTCAGGGCTGAAAACCACTGCTAACTCTGCATGTTTTTCAGGGAAATAAATCATTAAAACATACTTTGAGTTTCTGATGACATTGGAAATGTTATTATTCTCAACACGATCATCGAACAAAGGGTAATTTTCCTGACATAAGAATTGATTTATGTTGACTAAAATGGTATTTTAATCTACTTTATTTATATTTCTTCATGTTTTGTGCTTTGTGAAAATGTAAAAACTGCCTTATCTCTGTCTGACTTGTTTATTAAATTGAAATTAGGGCAATAATTTTAATTTGTTGGTTGTAAGTCACAAAGGCCATTTCCATTTCCTTGTGTTATTTTCTATGCATGTAAATAAATTAACTTTATTTCTGGTCACTTTGACCTCCCTACATTGGAAAAAAAACACTAAACTGTACATTAAATGCAATCAGTAAAAATATTGAAATTCCCCTTTTGTCAACATTAGTAACATGACAGGGTAGGATTATTGTTTTATGTCACTCTAAAAGATTCCACCTATAATAATATACTATATTATTAAAAATTATAGATAGAATTGGTATAGTGTTGTGCTTGGCTGCAATGTTGTTGAAGGTTTGACACCGTCACACAGGAGAGTTGCAACCTCTTCAACATATATCAACAGTAGAGAATGTGTCTCTCTCCATTCTAGCCAGGTTTAGAACTGTGTTTAGTCCAACATAAAGGTGGGCTATATGAATTAATTATTAATTAAACACATTCATCGTAGTAGCAAGTATGTAATCTTGGAGACTAATGTTATTTACAAAAATATTGTGTCACAACAGTAAAGAGGGTATAAATTATTAAAATTGTATCTCAAGTACAACTGTCAACAGACGCCTTCTCATACCCAGTAACCCAGTCATTTTTGTGAAAAATCCAGATAGAATAATTCCAGACTATGGAAAACTGCACAGATATTGCCCAGCCTTGATTTAAAAAAATATGATAATGATGAAGAGTGTGTACATTAGAAGAGATAAGACATTAAACTGGACCAAATGTAACTCAATTTGTCATGAATGAATTGTTACAAAACAAATCGCAACCCCAATTTTCAGCCACCATCAGTGTTATTTCCTTTTAGCAAATGCTAGAGTCTAATTTAGATGTTGGAGCAACGTTGGGCAATTGCCTTTCTCTCCCTCAGAGTGTTTAGCACAAACATGATTTATCAGGAGCTCATTGATATTCAGGGGTATGTTGACCAGTGAAGGGACAACGCATAACAATGAGTGCAATTAAGTTTCAATGTTTTCGGTAATCAAACTGAATGCATACTGAACATGTTGCATTCTCACTTGAATGTTGAGGACCTGTTGACCAGACACTGACTGTGTGCAGTAACTTGAGGACAAATGAATAGAAGACACCACTCAGACCTATTTTAAACCGATGTTACTCTCATATTTCTGTGTACATTTATGATATGCTGTACGTGGTACTTAGTTTGTTCTATTGCAATTCCTACGAATTGCATTGTAAACATGGTTTATAGTAAAAAACATTTTGAGATTGTGTGGACTTTAACAACTTTCAAATACCTATTTAGGCTGCTCATCCAACTGAACCAATATTAGATTATAGCTAATGTGAACTATTAATGATCATTACTGCTATTGATTAGCCATAACTCATAGGAGTACAGCACAGGTCTTGATAAATTGGATGAATTATGTAATGGCCATGAAGGGTAAACTTTGGCCGTACAAGAAGTTAAAATGAAAAATTACTTGAAGAAGCTGCATTTAGTCTGAAATGAAAATGAAATGGGGAAATTTTCAAATTTAATCAAATGCATTACTCATTACACAAGCATCAGCTTGATAAGTGATTTGACAAGTTTATTTGATGTCGACTTGACATTTAAACTCACACACATACAATAAATAATCAACGAATGGAGAGAAAGTATAAAATGGTTTTCGGAAATGTTTACTAGTACAGAAAAAGGAAATTGTGTTTTCAACTAAATACAGCAATTTGACAAATAAAGATTCAGTCAGGAACAAGAGGCCAATCAGACAATCAGCAGCAACAGAACCATCATTACTGAAATGTGTTATGTTTCAACTCTGTATTTACACGTCAATGACATAATTAGGATGCCGTTATCTAATTACTGCTAATCATCAAATCAAGTGAGCAAACAACTGCCCTGAGACCAAAAGCTCTAATAGACACAGGCCATCCCCCCCAACACACTGTCAATGACTGTGGTTGTTATATAATCCTTGATGTCAAACTTCACAAAGAATACTTATATGTCAGCCCTGTCCATTAACAGCATGTCTATGGAAATATTACTGCAAAGGTCATTGCCTCGAGGAGTGGCGAGACAGAGGGGGGAGAAATGTGCGTGAAATAGCTGTGGCTAGAGCTCTTTGCCTTGCTTGCCATTTAAAAGCCAGGGAGCTTTTCTGATAATCCCTGTCAAAGAAGTGGGTCTGATCCCTGAGCTTCAGCTGCTATTCATTCCTTGTTTTATTGTTCTTTGATTTCCATTTCAGTTATTTAACAAGCAGATGATGGATTGGTGACCTTCAGCTCTGCCCATTCTGGCTTCTCTCCCACTTCCTAAACTCGTGTTTGTCTGTCCTGACAAATAATATTGTCAGGAATATTGTTTACTCACTACTGTGCTATTTCTTTCTCTGCCGGAATGTTTCCTCTCTCTCTCTCTCTCTCTCTCTCTCTCTCTCTCTCTCTCTCTCTCTCTCTCTCTCTATTGGTGCATGCTGGGAGTTTGGTTGTGTGAGTGAGATGCTGAACGGGTGCTATTTCGAAACTTTCTTTTTGTTTATTTATTTAATAATGGGTTTGATTTAGTTTACTTTTTGGTGCGTTTTGGTGGATAGTCAAAGTGCTTTTGGATGTTTTTCTCCTGCCGGTGTTCTGCTGGTTGGCGTCTGACGTCATGGCAAATGGAGACTACACCAAGCTCACGAGGAAGCACGGGATCAAAATATCAGCCAGCTTCCCGTGTAGCGTTGAGGAGATCGGGTTAGCTGTGGGAGACAAGGTCGGACGTGGCAGTGTGAAGTCTCTGGCACGGATGAACGGGGCAGTTGCCATCTTCCTGGACCAGGTGGAGCGGGTGCACCGTGTCATCGAGACAGGTATTAAGGTGAGCGGAGCGTTTGTGCAGGTGATGCCACTCACTCTGCCCGTAACCAAAGTTGTAATATCTAATGTCCCTCCGTTCATAACTGATGAGTTTCTCAGCAGAGAACTATCCAGACACGGGAAAGTTGTTTCCCCGGTAAAAAAGATTCTGTCTGGATGTAAATCTCAGTTACTGAAGCACGTAGTGTCTCTCCGAAGATAGCTTTATATGATACTTAATAACCGAGATGCGGAGCTCAACCTCCGCTTCCACGTTAAAGTAGATGATTATAAATATGTGATATTTGCCACTTCATCGGTTATGAAATGTTTTGGTTGCGGGGAGGAGGGACACACTGCGAGAGCCTGTCTGAAGCGCGGGGATCCAGCTCCGCCTTGTCCTTGAGGAGCGGCTGCTGCTGCCCCGGCGGGGGGCTCTTCGCCAGGGGTGGCCGCGGCTTCGGATGAGGGCTCTTCGCTGGGGCGGCCGGTGGCACAGCTGCTGTATCCAGCTTTGTACACGGGATAGGTGGTGTTAATTTACTTGATGTGGTGGGAAAAAATGGGGGGGAAAAAAAGAGGGAGAGAAAGTGCAGGGGGAGTCAGGTGATTTGGGAGGAGAAATGGTAGAGGAGGTGGGTGGTGTAGCAGAGGTGGGTGGGGTAAGAGTAGAAGATGCTTTTTTAGATCGGCGTCCCAGCATGTTCTGAGGCCGCTGGTCCACTCTCATGGTCTGGTGGATGTATGGGGAGGATGAACGCAGATGCTAAACAATACACATGGTCCCACTGCACACAGGATTTCCTCTGCCAGGTTAGATGTATTTAAAATGTGCAATATTATACCTGCTGGTTTTAAAGATCACTCTTTGCTTTTATGTAATGTTTTTTAATGTGTTTTAACATTTGATAAAAAATAGAGAAGCTTTTATTTATTTCTAGAGTGTTTTTAGGCAGAGGAAGGGTTATGCAGTGGTGGGACCATGGTAAGACTGAAATTAAAATGCTTTGTCAGCAGCACACCCTCAATGTCACACATGACATCACCCACCAGATCTATGAAAGACCTGGAGGGTGATATAGTGGAACTAGAACAAATCAGTGAGTCCACAGGAGATCGAGGACATATTGAAATCCTCAAAGTAAAAAAAATGGCATTAGCCGACCTGCTGGACGTTAAAGTCCAGGGCGCACTGGTCCGGTCCCGGTTCCAAAACGCCACCGAAATGGATGCTCCATCTAGCTTCTTCTTCGGTCTGGAGAAGAAGAACAGACAGAAGAGGGTAATCCACTCACTGCTCTCAGTCACAGGGCAAGAACCAAGCCAGATCAGAACTTGGGCTGTGAGTTTTTATTCCTCCCTATACTCGAGTGAGTATGAGGGGGAGGAAACGCTTTTAGAGGGGTTTTTAGGGGGACTACCTCGGGTATCCAAGGAAACCAACTCAAGGACGACGGGCTCCCAGTATCGACGGCCTCACTGTTGAGTTTTTTAAAGCATATTGGGACATTTTAGCAACAGATCTTTTAGATGTTTTTAACGAGAGTCTGGCCTCTGGTTCCACGTCGATGTCCTACCGCAGGGCCGTGAAAACGCTCCTGCTCAAGAAAGGAAACCTGCAGGACATCGGAAACTAGCGCCCTGTGTCTTTGTTGTGTGTGGATTACAAGCTTCTGTCCAAGGCTCTGGCCACCAGGCTGCGGGGGGGGGGGGGCTATGGAGCAGGTCATCCACCGGGACCAGACCTACTGTGTGCCCGGCAGGTCAATGGTAGACAAGTTTGGGTTCAGCGCTGGTTTCATAGGCAAGATCAAGGTGTGCAAGGTCTGGTTTTACCTGCTTTTAATAGCAGATTTGTTTTATCCGCATATGCAGACAATATTATTGTTTTTATTACAAGCCAGAGAGATGCGGACATTTTAACAGATATAGTAGATAGTTTTAGTGTAACATCGGCAGCGAAGGTAAATTGGAAGAAAAGTGAGGCCCTCGCTGTCGGGGAGTGGCGTGGCAGTCTCCCAGTTCTTCCCCAGAGCCTCACCTGGAGAACTGACGGCTTGAAATATCTTGGAGTGTTTTTAGGAAAATAAATTATTGTCCAGAAGAACTGGGAGAATGTCACAGAAAAGATTCAAGGAAAGCTTTCCAAGTGGAAGTGGCTGCTCCCTCAGATGTAGGGTAGGGTTTTGGTTTTAAACAACCTTGTAGCATCCCAATTGTGGCACCGTCTGACCTGTGTAGACCCTCCCTCAGGTATTTTAGCAAAACTACAGAAAGAAATGGTGGACTTTTTTTGGGATGGTCTACACTGGGTGCCACAGGAGGTGCTGTTTTTATCCAGAGAGGAGGGGGGACATGGCCTTGTCCACCTGGACAGCCGAAAAGCCACTTTTAGACTTCAGATTTTACAAAAATATCTTACCGGCCCGGCTGATTTGGTGTGGAGAGATGTGACCAGCTGCATTCTCAGACTTGTAAATAATCTGGGGCTGGATACTGCTCTGTTTTTAACTCATTCTAATTTTTTTAAGTTAAATGGGAACCCTGTTTTATCAGGGTGTTTTTATGTCTTGGGCCCTTTTTAATCATAAAAGGTGTCCAAAGTCGGACTCTCTGCACTGGTTGTTGAAGGAGCCATTAATTTACAGAGCCAGGGTGGACGTCAGCAGCAGCAGCACACCCGGCCTGATGGAGTGGAGCCGGTGCTGAGCGATGCCCGAGCCCTGGGCTTTCTGCTGGGTCTGACCTCCGCTCGAGTGGCCGAGAGGATTCTGGAGCTGTGGAGCCAGAGGCTCTCTGGGAAGGAGAAGAGCCAAATAAAAGATTACAGTGACGGGAAGGTTTCTCCAGAACCAGCAGACCCTTTTCCGGAGATCAACCTGAGGCCAGTGCTGGGAGAACTGACCGGTCCCCTGCTCAAGGTCACTAACCCGGCAGGATTGGCGCTGCACAGAGCCGACAAAAAGACTCTATATACGAACTGTGTGAAAAGCATCCACAACAAAGGCATGTGCAGGAGACCCTCCACTGTGTGGAGGAACAGACTGGGAGGAGGAAGTGGACCAGGCCCACAGTGGGGTTTTTTTTACAAACCTCCCCTCAAAAAGCGGACAGCCGACCTCCAGTGGAAGATTTTACATGGTGCCGTCGCTTGTAACGCTTTTATCTCTGTTATTAATCCTGCTGTTTTTAACAAGTGTCCATTTTGCAATTTACGTGAGATGTATTCCATGTTTTTATTGAGTGTAAGAGACTCACAGAGTTTTTCACTCTTTTAACATTGGTTTTTAGTCTTTTTAACATAGTTTTTACCGAGAGTGTTTTTATCATGGGAGTTACCTACAAAAAAGACAACAAAGAAAAATGGCAGCTGCTATAACTTCCTCTCGGGAGAGGCTAAAATGGCCATATACATTAGTAGGAAAAGCAGAGTTGAGAACAGAGAGGGGCAGGAGGCCAAGACAGTGTGGCTCTGTAACATCAGGGCAAGACTCTGGCTCGATTTTAGGTTTTACAAACATACCGGGGATCTCAACACTTTTAAAGAACGTTGGTGTTTTAAAAATATTATCTGCACTGTGAATAATGAATGTTTACACTTTGCACAGTGTTTTATTGGATATTTTTATATATTTATAGAATTGTTATTTATAAATATATTTTCTATATGTTGATATGATTTTTCGTTACACTTTATTAGTAAATGGTTTATTGTTTTAATAATATGTAAATAAAGTGTTTTTGAAAAATCAAAAATCTCTCTTTTTCTCTCTCTCTTGTACTATCTTTATTCAAGAGCATTGTTTTTCTATTAGAGAGCATACCTCCTTGATTTCACGTTCAGTAGTAAATGGTTTGTGTTGCAAAACACTAATTCTCACTGGTATATACAGTATATCTCAAAAGTGAGTACACCCTTTAGATTTTTGCAAATATTCTGTTATATCCTTTCAGGGGATAACATTATCCTACTGAAACTTTGATATAACTTAAAGTAGTCAGTGTGCTGCTTGAATAACAGTATAGATTTATTGTCCTTTGAAAATTACTCAGTACACAGCTGTTAATGTCTAAACAGCTGGCAACAAAAGTGAGTACACCCCATAGTGAACATGTCTAAATTGTGCCCAAAGTGTCAATATTTTGTGTGACCACCATTGTTATCTAGCACTGCTTTAACCCTCCTGGGCATGGAATTCACCAGAGCTGCACAGGTTGCTTCTGGAATCTTCTTCCACTCCTTCACGACGACATCACGGAGCGCACGGATGTTGGACACCTTGCACTCCTCCACCTTCCTCTTGAGGATGCCCCACATGTGCTCAATTGGGTTTAGGTCTGGAGACATACTTGGCCAGTCCATCACCTTAACCTTCAGCTTCTTCAGCAAAGCCGTTGTCATCTTGGAGGTGTGTTTAGGGTCATTATCATGTTGGAAAACTGCCCTACGGCCCAGTTTCCGAAGAGAGGGGATCATGCTCTGCTGCAGGATGTCACAGTATATATTGGAATTCATGTGTCCCTCAATGAAATGCAGCTCCCCAGTGCCGGCAGCACTCATGCAGCCCCAGACCATGATGCTGCCACCACCATGCTTGACTGTAGGCAAAACACATTTGTCTTGGTACTCCTCACCAGGGTGCCGCCACACACGCCGGACACCATCTGACCCAAACAGGTTTATTTTGGTCTCATCAGACCACAGGACATGGTTCCAGTAACTCATGTTCTTGGATTCATTGTCTTCAGCAAACTGTTTGCGGGCTTTCTTATGCATCGGTTTCAGAAGGGGCTTCTGTCTGGGGCGACGGCCATACAAACCGATTTGATGCAGTGTGCGGCGTATGGTCTGGGCACTGACAGGCTGACATCCCACTTCTGCAACCTCTGCAGCAATGCTGGAAGCACTCGCACGTCTATTTTTGGAAACCAACCTCTGGATATGACGCTGAGCACGTGGACTCAACTTCTTTGGTCGACCCTGGCGAGGCCTGTTCCGAGTGGAACCTGTCCTGGAAAACCGCTGTATGATCTTAGCCACTGTGCTGCAACTCATTTTCATGGTGTTGGCAATCTTCTTATAGCCAAGGCCATCTTTGTGAAGCGCAATAATCCTTTTTTTCAGCCGCTCAGAGAGTTCCTTGCCATGAGGTGCCATGTTGTCCAGCATTCAGAGAGAATTGTGCCCAAAACACCAAATTTAACAGCCCTGCTTATCATTTACACCTGAATCCTTGTAACACTAACGAGTCACATGACACCAGGGCGGGAAAACAACATCATTGGGCACAATTAGGACATGTTCACTATGGGGTGTACTCACTTTTGTTGGCAGCTGTTTAGACATTAACAGCTGTGTACTGAGTAATTTTCAAAGGACAATAAATCTATACTGTTATTCAAGCAGCACACTGACTACTTTAAGTTATATCAAAGTTTCAGTAGGATAATGTTATCCCCTGAAAGGATATAACAGAATATTTGCAAAAATCTAAAGGGTGTACTCACTTTTGAGATATACTGTACAGTACATGCTAACTGTAACTTGCTCTACTGAACGACAACACTGTTTGTTTCCGTGTAGCAGAATAAACATTGGCCTCCCGTCAATGTAGCTATTAAAGTAAAATACAAAGTATGCTCCTGATATCGTTACCATGCAGTTAAAAAGATGACCCAAACGCAATACACACAACCGGCGAGTTCAGGGCCAAAGTGGGCAGGGAACCAAGAAGTAATAGCTTGACAGGGCCGGAGCAAGATTCCCCAGACAGATGGTCTGGGGGCAGGGCAGAGGCGTAGCAGGACAACTCAGGGGGACGGCTTAGCAGCTGGACCAAAAGTTTAATTTGACCCGGAGGGTGACCAGGAGACAGGTCCAAAGGGTTGAACTGCTCTGGGGGAAGGGCAGGAGGACGACCAGACGAGTGGAGCCGCTCTGGGGGACAGGCAGGATGTCGACCGGACAGGCGGAGCTGCTGTGGAGGATGACCAGACGTACAGAACCATACTGGAGGGGGACCAGACGTCCAGGGCCACACAGGAGGTTGGCGACGAAGGAGGAGTGACCACTGCATCTTGACCGGGGGAACAAGAACAGGATACAGCCGCAGCTGAGCAGGGAAAACAGGTGTCGCCTTCAGCTCAGCAGGGGGAATCAGAGTCTGCTGCAGTTTAGGAGGAGGATCAGGTGTCGGCCGAGGAACTGGGCATCGGTGACTCAGGGTTGCTGGGCAGCGGAGACTCAGGCCAAGGAGCAGATTTGAAGCTGACAGGATGGCGTCTGCAACGGCTGGGTTTCTTCCCAAGAAGCCTGGAAGTCTGACGAGACTTCAAGGACCTCCATGGACCAGGCGAGTTAGGAACCCAAGGTTTATGGAGTAGTAGCTGGCATACTAAATGCTAACAGGCTGGTGGCTAGCTGACTGGGTTGCAGGTTGCAGGTTGCGAATCAGGCTGGCAATCGGGGGTGTTTAAAAAGTCTCTAATCCACTCAGGCAAAAAACTTCGCAGCCAGTGCTTATCAGCCACTTTTCTGCGTGCCATCCTAAGAGCAGCCTCGTTGTACCCTGTACTAGGGGTTCGTTTCTATTTACCATACAGGCAGACAAGGGAATATGTCAGATCGAAAAGCTCATATTCAAAAGAGTCTGCTGGGTCCATTTTAATGGTCGGTGCATTCTGTCACAGTGTGGTTAAAAAGAGGACCCCAATACAGTGCACACGACATGCAGGTAGAAAAAACTAAAATGATGACGATGTCACGATGGCCCATGAAAAACACCAGGATCAACGTAGGGATAAACACAGAAGGAACAACCACACCAGGAAACATAGATGACGAACCGACAAGGAACAATGGGACACACAGGTAAACATACACAGATAACTAATCAAAAGAGCAGGACACAGCTGGAGGAGGCAGGCAAAGACACAAGGGCAGCAGGGTGATTAGACACGGAAGGATCAAAACCGGGGTGGGGCAAACAGGATCATGACAGATATATGTATATTTACTGTCATTTTATTCCAAAAGTCATAAAAAAAAAAACAGGAAACTACATATAATAAAGCCTTAAAGGCGGAAGGGGATGAATGAACCTGGATAAAGATTAACCGCCCGTCTGGGATGCTCTAAAAGTAAAGCAAACACACCCACAACGAGGTAGGGATAATTTCATTGGTCAACACTGCACCTGGCATACTATTGGTTGGGGAATCTTAACAGGGTTATAACACAAAAAATCAGAGAGCAGAGAAGAAATCCGAGAGTAGACATTTCACGCGCGCAAAGAAGCAAGAGTGTGAGGAGAAGGGCTGGAGCCGGAGCGCATGATATCTGTGCAAGCAATATTATATCTGAGTGCAAGCATTCAGATTGAGCAGAAGAAGAGCAAATTTAGACTTTTTGAGTGTGAGGATATGGTTTTTGGGGAAAGCATTACAAAATCTGAACGTGTAATCAAGGAGGCATGCTCTCAAATTGAAAAACACGCTCTTGAACAAAGATAGTAAAAAATCTCCATTCCCTCTTTAAATCACTAATATCAAAAGTAAATATTGCTACCTTCCTCATAAAACTCCTGCATGTGCCCGGCTGAAAAAAGATTGTGGGTTGCACAGCATCCATTTTAAAGAGCCCGAGCGAGAAATCTTTGAGTAAATAGTAGAAATAAAATGAAGGTGATAAGAGATGTTTCATGCACCAATAGTCTCCACTATGAAAGTGAGCTCAGGGGTGCAGGGGCCTAATCCATTGGATTTTAGGAGTGTGATGGAGAAGATTAGAGGGAAAACTGTTTCTTCTTTTTTTCTAAAGTCTTCCCCATACTTGTTATTCCTCTCTTGTTTTCTCTGAGCTTATTGTGATGTCAGAAAGATTGATTTGTTTTAATGTTAAAGAAATATGAACGAGAAATGAGCTCAGTCATGGAAGGTACATGAACAGAAAAAAAATATGTTTAGTATTCTACACCAGCTAGAGGAAATTCTCTTAAAAAAAAAAGATAACTGCACATACAACACACAGTATTGCACAGTCGTGATGAAACAGACATTAATTAGTCGTAATCTGACTGATTTTGTTTGATTTTGATTCATGTTTATAAAGAGCGGCTGGCAGTAGCTGAGATAATTATGCATAAGACTTCATCTGAGAGACAACTTATAACACATTAAAGGCAACTGAGCAAAAGTTTCCCAACACATGTATGGCATATTCATTAAGAGCGCTTCATGATTTATTCACGCTGCCATTTCAAAATAAAAGCCTTCCCTCTGTAGAAGGCTTTGATGCTGAAGGAAAGGTATTCTTGTGGGGGTTAGCTATGGGTTTAACAGCTTGGAGGGGAAAGCCACAGGTAAAAAATAAGGGGGAAAGTTTCACAGACATTTAGTATAATGACATGTGTGTATGAGCTCCAACATGTTGTGCCTGTTGCCTTCAAAACAGCCTGAAGCCCAACAGATACAGAATATATCACATATTAAACATAAAAATGTCAATTTTATTTTTGCAACCCCTGGGAATGTAGACACATGTGTCATGTATCTCACTGAAACTCCACTGTATCCAGCTGACACCCAGCTAGATTTTGCCTGGAGACACTAGCATCATTTAGTTGCTAGCACTGCAGCTGGTTGCCAGATTTTTCGCGACCAAAATGAAAACATCTAATAATTCTATGGGTGTCCCCACCCTCTGCCTCCCCTGTCAAAATCCGGCTGCTATACACCTCATTGCCTCCCTGTGGGAGCAGCAGCAGGGCAGTCGCTGTCACATTTGATTACAGCCTTGAAGGCAAAGAGCAACAACATAATAGCCTTATCAGTAACAGATGATTGAGATCTTCAAAGGGCCTGATCTGTCTCGGTGCCCATTCATCTGACTGGCCAGGGATGCAGTCTGATCAAAGGCCTCCAGAACACGGTGGCGCAGCAGCTCTCACAGTCCACGCCTTATAACCAGTCAGCTACTGACACTGTTCGTGCATTGCCACTGACAGGTGTCACATCTTTGCTTCCTGGGTGGTGCATTCTGCCTACTGATCAGGGAGACTCATTGTTATTTGATGTAAAATGCCCTTGGTGTCAGATACAAGTGTAGAAGTTCTGAGATGAAGGTATGATTTTTTTTACATTCTGTATATCTCCATAGCATGGTAACAATTTAAATAAGACAATAGTGAAGATTTTTCATTCACGGTCAAATGGACCACAGTATGTTTACATAATCAACAGTGATTTGCTGCAAAGGTCTGGCAGCTCGTCAACTGGGGCTTTCCTTCCTTCTGCCAAATGCATAATAGAATTAACTTTATTCCTACATGACCATTAATAACAAGTAAAGTAATTATCAGGTAAAGACAGAGAATACATGAATAAATGAATAAGTAATGAACTGAAACTAAGTAATTAAAATTATTCACACCACTGCGGTTTAAAACATTGTTTAAATACAGTCAAGTTTGTTTTTTTCTATAATTAGAATGACATCCATTTACTGGAATGGATGTCAATGGAATGAAAATAGTTTTTGTTTTTATATTTCTACCTAGGCTGTAGTTTTCTGGGGGGCTTTTTTTTTACCATTTTGCTTTTTACACTGTATTATAATGGCATTACTTTTGGCTTCAACTGAAATGTTCCTGGGATTTGCAAGTTTTCCTGAAATTCCACTGAGTTTTAACCCATATTCCTTTCATCTAATTGCATCTAAATTGTTTTTTAACAGGGTCATCCCTCAACGCTCACGATCCACCTCAGTCTTAACCTTTGTTTCTTGTTTTGTTTTTGTCACAAGGCTATACAGAAATTGCAGCACCAAATCAGCTTTCTTGCTTCTGGTGGCACATCAAAGAATATGTGTACATGCTGGTTGCAGATGAGAAAATGTAACTTCCTTTTTAAATCAATATTGATCTAGCATTGATTGAAATTGTGTACCATAAATCGTGTGAGTGTAAATGCCTGCTGCTAATTAAATAACTATGTCACTGAATATTTTTTAAAGAATATTTAGGAGCAACATAAATGTTGTCTTCCTCACACAATCAAACAAATCAACTAACAAACTGGTGCAATATAGGTTGTTCTTTATACTGTGCATTGCTGTATAACATAGCTGTAAAACACTTAGTAGGTTCTCTGGAGCAAACAGATTTGTGTTTCAAAACTTTGCACGTAATTGCTTACACTTAAATGTCACATGTGTTAATATGACATGCAAGACAAAGAGAAGAGTTGAGGATGGCATTCTTCCCAGTACATGTGCAAACATTTGTTATACCAATAAAACTCTCTTATTCATGATGTGTTTTCAATATTTTGCAAAGGATTGATGGCACAGTTCAGATGATTACGGATTATCTTGACACGGCTGCTAGATTTGTCATTTGATTGCCTGCCTCGTGCACTCTGTAATCCCTGTAATCTGCAGAAAAGGAAATCCTTTTTTATTTAGTTAGTAAGCGAGCATCAGTGTCGGAATCTGGTAATCGCATGTAACATTTATTTTTCCTGACATGTCTTTATTACGCGTCACCGCACATGTAGCCCTTGTGTTTGCTCTCTGCAGCCCACACTCCAGCAACTCTCTCCTTGCAAAAGCTGGTCTTTGCCAGTGGCTCCATCGCTCTGTGTCACTACACTTTAAAGACATAAAGGTTAGTAGTGCGCAAGTTTGCATCCAAAAGCACAAATCCAGAGATCTGCAGCTGCTCTTCTTAGCTGTACATTTGTATTTACCTTTTTTACTAACACAAGTCAGTGCACTGATAGAGCTACATATTTATGGTTGCAAATAGCTGGAAGAGGTAATTGTTTTCATTTGAATTCATACATTTCATATTTAAGGATGTCAGTATTCATTTTTACTTTAGTAGTTTTTAGCAATTGCATGAAACTGAAACTGACTGAAACATAAAGATGAATTCATATTGTATCTACATAATACAATAGAGGTAAACACAAAAGGAGGAATCATCATTCTTTTATAAACAAGGTCAAAATAAAATACAAGAAATAACCAAACACTGTAATACATAAGTAGCCCACAGTAACAGATGATATTCAATCATCAATTAAATCAATCAATAAAAAAACAGGCTTGAAATTTGCTGTAAATCTATTTTCCTTCTGACTATATGTAAAAAGATACAATTTCTATAAAAATATAAAAATGCTTTACAAGAGACTGACAAGCTAATTATAAGACAGAACAAATATAAACTGGAGACTAATGCACACACGGAGAGATACAAACCATTTATGAACAAATGGATTATATATAATCTCTTTTGATGTACCGTATAAAGTATTATACCTGAGCCTAACTGAATCTATTAATCCTTTATCATGGCTGTTCAAGGTTATGTAATTGCTAAAGATTGGTATAATTAGTATTTAAGCCACAGTTATGGGCATGTGCCTTTAAATGTCTTCTCTATTACCAGTAGCTAACTTTATTTATTTGTTTCTTTGTTACAGGGGTTTTGATTTTCACATTTTTTCTGTCTTGACTTATTCGTGACCGTCTGTTATGGTAGACTCAGACCATTTATGGTGTCGTAGTAATCACCACAAATCCAAAGTAAACCTGACACTTAGCAAAACATTCTTCTATAAAGTTATAGATATGTTGATGTGGTTTTCTGATGGACCTTTAAGAAGCCCTCGCCCCCTCCCATCATTAAGCCCTCTCTTCCACAGTCATCTCACACGTCAGCGCTGCACTGATCTGAAGCTGTGAAAAGCAGTTATTGCTCTTCCATTGTCTGTGCTACACTGGGGAATTTCCAAGTCTGAAATAACAAAATACAAGAAAGCTATACCTTTGTACAGATGTTCTTCATCAGTGGCTATAAATTTGAGCTTCCCATTCTATCTCAGCATCTGCTGTTGTGTTTCCTGTTTCAGCAGTGTATGGCTGGCTGCAGGGGAGCAGAAAGCTGTCCCCTCACAGTTCATGTTAACTGGGAGTCTTCTGCCACCCTTGTCTGCCCCTGAAACCTTGACTTAAACAGATGTGCCATGCAAGTAGTTGCATTAGACCAGGGGTGTCCAAACTACGGCCAGCGGGCCAACTGCGGCCATGGTCCATTTTTAATTGGCCCGTAGCAAATTCTAAAAGTATAATGGAATATGGCCCAGATAGAAACTTGCGCTTGAATGTTTTGTACTTCTTAGTTCTAACACAGAAACACAGTTTTGACTTGTCAGCTAATTTAAAACATCAAGTGTCAGATAAAGCTTGTGCTTTAGATTCTTACTGGATTGCATGTGATGAGAGCACAGATGCGACAGACACCGCACAGCCGTTCATTTTTTTGCGGGGAGTAGACGATAACTTTTGCGTTACGGAAGAGCTGCTTGGTCTTAGGAGTCTAAAGGGCACAACATAATTGGAGCATGAGGACTTTACCAGCAGAGAATTTCAAGCTTTCCTGTCTGATGTCGATGCTGAATACGGGGACGCACTCCACCGTTCTGATGTGCGCTGGCTGGGTCGCGGCTCCGTGCTGCAGCGGGTTTATTCCCTGAGATCAGAAATCGATCTGTTTTTGAAAGAGAAGGACCGACCTCTTCATGAGCTGAGTGACCCTCCATGTTTGGCAGACCTGTTTAGTTGATCTTACTGGTCATCTCAACACTGAACAAGAGCCTACTGCGCACATGAAAGCATTCTGTGTGAAGCTCCGTCTCTTTGAGACACAACTACGCAACTTCAATGTTGACTGTTCACTTCCCCACTCAAATATGTGAGCAAACACTTTCTGTTAACTCTGAACAAAAGCAGGTTGAGAACCAAAATGAGCGACAGCATCTCTGTGATGTCCTTCGTATCTCAAACACCATACTTACTCCTGACCTGCAGCATCCTTCAGTCCACAGCATCACTGCTCCCACTGAGTGCAACGCTGTTCCCATTATAGGAGAGTTAAAACATATATTACAAAGTATTCATGTTAATAAGCTCCATTTTTCAATACATTCAGTCAAATAAAATTTCTAACGTTAGAAAATATTAACAAGCCCCATATATGCCAATATACCTCAAAAGTATGAGTGGCCCAGCACTTCGTATATTTTTCTGTATGTGGCACTCAGTGAAAAAAGTTTGGACACCCCTGCATTAGACAAACGCAGTCGGAGCCTGCAAACAGCATTTATCTTATTCTTGCTGAAGTCCATTTCCTCAACCTTAACACCACGAGTGCCAGGAATGTGCAAAGGCTAAGATCTATATTTAATAATGCAGAGCGTTTTGATTAAAATGCTGAAAGCTAGAACCCATATAAATTGTGTATTGGCCTCTTCTCGCTAGACATTTTCTTGGCCACTTGGGGGCAGCGGAAACAAGTTGTAAACGCAGCATTGACATATCATCACCTTTATAGTTCATATTGCACACTTTTAGTAGATAGTAGCTTATTTCGTCTCTACCAACTCGTATCTTAAATATCTGGCTCTTTGCTACACTATGTTCCTCAGCTAGTCAAAGCAGCCAAAAACGACGCTATGAGAGCAGTGAGAATAATTCAAAACAGTAAAGTTACGGAAAACTAAACAATGAGCTGAAACGCTCTAAAACGTTCTCCCTGCAGCGGTCAGACTGTACAATCACCACGTTCCCTGGTAGACCACCACACCAAAACAAACTATTCCCCCACTGTTGTGCAATTACCACTGCCATGTGCATTATTCCCTTTTACAACGACTCTGTACTTATACCACTTTTACTGTATTGTATTCTATTTAATTGTGTACTTGCCACTTTACTTTCTTGTTCTTTTGTAAATGTCCTCGTTGTGGGACTAATAAAGGATTTCTGATTTCTGATTAAAGCCAAGAGGAGCTGTTGATTCAAAAGATAATTATCTGTAGCTACGAGCGACCCCTTTTCAATGGTCCCATTGTTTTCACATCATCATATGATACAGTTTATATCAGCTTTAGGTATTTTTTGTTGTGAAGACTTAACGTAGTTACTAGTCTCAGTTTTGAATAGTGGCATTCGTGGTAAATCAGAGTAGTTATTCAGACAGTAAGCAGTGAAAATGTTTAGAGTTTTGAAGACTGATGTTACTCTCACAGACACGAGTGGTATCAATCTTCTTATCTAACTCTCTAAAGAAAGCAAGTCAGCATATTTCCCAAAATATCCAAAATATTCTTTTAATAACCAAAAGAGTTTTGACCCAAAATGCTTAGAATAAATATCAATTATATATATATTTGCATCTGGAATAAATATTTTAAAGTATTTTTGTATTTGAGAATGTCTCATAAGTCTGAGTAATAAGTTTCACCTAATAATTTTATAATGATGAAGCTTTTCTGACCTTTTTTTCTTTACAAAGTAAAAATGTCCACTTTGAACAATTGGCATTATCTGTCTGTAAATGCCTCACCAAGCTCTATTTTCATTAGGTGGCAAGCAATATATTCATATTTAGAATGACCAAGTTCAACTTAGTTTGTGACTCACGAACAGAGTCTTTTGATTGCTTATCTATATTTAATATCCCTTCAACATTTTATAACTGCAAAGCTTGTGCCTTTAAATATTGGATTTAATTGGATGTAAAGTTTCCTCTCAGTAAAATTATCTGTCACAGAGGACATGACTGCCCAGAAGTATAATGACAACTTTTCTGAAATGAGGAAAAACTAAAACACACCACAAATAGAAGTAATTTGACTTTAACCAGTCCTGCATTGATAACATAACTTTTCATTTATATTATTAAATTTGAATTTTATCTCATACAGTTTGCATAGAGAAGTCGCATTTACCCTTTTGGATGGTTCACAGCTAAATTGAAAACCTGCTCTTTAGTATTCAAATCGAACTCCAACTTGTGTATAATGTATGTGTTGATTCTCTACAGATAATGCTTCGTATTGGTAACTGCTTACATGTTGATTATATTCAAGATGCTGTTGACCTCCATTTTACTGTAAGCCTGTAGAAAACTACCTTATTCCATGTGGGTGTTGCATGTTGCATAAGGTGCGTGATGCAGCATTGTTACTCATTAGTATCCAGTCTGTTAAGATGCCAACTGACAGCAGTCCTGGGGGATAGCTTTGTGCTGCTCCCTTATTTATGTGCCCAGTGCAACTCAGGAACGTCTCATCCTACATGCTCTCCACATCCCCCATCTTTATACATTAAGCTCAACCTCAGGAGCACCTCTGGCAATGCAGAGGTTGGGTATATTTGTCTACCCACTCAGAGAGGCGACGGTGAGGTTGGAGAAGGTTTTCAGACATTTCGGCTTTATGTAAATTTAATTCATGACATGTAGAAACATTCATTTGAAGTTGTCTAAAAATAACACCAGATGCTAGTTGAACAACACGTAAATCTGCTTATGTAGACATGAACAAATTAAATGTACATTCAATGGAAGGCTTTTAACCTCCTTGTAAGAGATGTTCCTGAACAGCTGGGCTGGTTCTGCTGCTGATTGCTGTGCCACTGGATGCTTGTGTGTGAGATTGGTGCTGATCAGGTATGCAGGTTGATAGGCTTCATGGAGAGGGTAACAAATAAGGCTGATTTTTTTTCCTGATTGCCATTGAGTTTCATCTTCGTTTCTTGCATTACCTTCGACTGGGCCAAATGAAACGTTATGTTGCCAGTACAGTCAGTTTCTCTTTCAATGCTCCATTACTGACTTTCCTAACATATTCCAGTGTTCCTCATGGCTGTTGTACCAGCTACACAGTAGACAGGTGATTATACACGCACCATGTCAGCCTCAGGCCCATGGTATGGTAATTTCAGATGTCATGCATATTTTACTCATTCTGCTCTGCAAGCAACAGATGATACCAAAGATTTTAGAGATGGGCTGTAGGGGTCGTCTCAAAACGATATTTCAGCCAAGACCCACCTGAATCTTGGCTATTTAACATAAAATATGGAGGTGATTCTCTCCAACCATCATCGGGCAGCATTGGTTTAATGGACAGAAGCCCCCCTTACACAAGTAACATTTTAAATCATTGTTAACATGTAGGAAAATCCTGCTGTTTACCATCCAAATATAGTCAACCTTGTAATGCCAGATGTGCTGCATGCAATTACTGCAAAATCTCATGTTGGATTACTATTACTACAGAAGAATTCACTCATAACGAAAGTAACATCTGTCAACGATTAACACAGTGAAACTGTAAATGCAAAAATGATCACCTAAGACGTGAACATAGAGCCTGACAAACATCTGCAATATTCATTTAACAGCTATAAACACGCTGTGTACAGTTCCTTCACCAGTTCCTATGCAAAACCATCCATGACCTTATTCAAATATAGGGATGACAATATTGCTAAATGCTAATATCTAATTCTCTGAGCTTTAAGGGGGGCTTTGCTTCTTGAGATATTAGTCATTTTCCAATTGTTTTATTATTCAATGTGTGCAGTTTAAGGGATGTTGATCATCCCATAAGCTCTCAGTCATCCCAGTTTGTTTTCTTCACCCTATGTGTATGTGTATCTCACAATCACCTCACTAGAAATATTGTCAATATGCCAACATAAATAAATAAAGTGCTGATTGATATTGCCATTAACCTACTCATGGCAGTAATTATAAATTTCTCTTGGACTTTTAGTCGAGCTTTAAATGTGTCATCTATCATAAGATAACAGGCAGTCAATACAGCACAGTTCAGATTGGCAGCTCAACCAGAACAGTAAAGAGCACATCTGACCAACTCTGACAACTAGTTTTGTCCAGTGTTTCAGACAGACAGATACATTTTTAAATTCCAGTTCATGATTGATCGCTCTCTGTGAAACAGGTCCGACTGCTCATTGATCATTCTGATGTGGTGTGACTGGCCTTCCAGATGCTCCATGTTGAGACTGGGCACAGTCCATTGACACTGCTGATGCTGCACTGAGAAGCTCTGAGGATACTGCCAGTGCTGCTTGCTGGCCCTCTTAAGCATAGCAGATGACTCTGCTCACTCTGTAATTCGCTCAATTTAGCGACTGTCGGAGGGTCTTCCACTCACCATTTGCTCTTCTAGGACTTTTAGAGACCCACTGTTGCAAGATAAATGTGACTACAAACAGTCAACTATGGCTCATTAAAGTTTACAGGACACCCATTTTACATTATGTTGTCGACACTATGAACACAATGTATAAAAACATCATTCCCATAATGTTAGTTTGAATAAAAGTCATTTAGCCTCCTATTATAATTGAGGCAAGGCATGCAAGGAGGCACAAGAAGTGCTTAAATCATATAAAATGTGTCCTAATTGTGAGACCCGTGTGATAACAGATAAGCATTTGGGATGTTGAGTCTTTTCTTTGCAGACTCCTCCTGTGCGTTGCCGAAGGCCTTGTGTCTGACAGGGAGGTCCTAAGTTTATGTGGCGTGGCACCGGGGTAGACACACACCATTACTCTGAAGCCCCAGGTTCACGCATGAACATCACACACAGCCCTCATCCTGCCTCCCCCACTGATGGCCTCCTGGCTTGCTGAAGAGAAGGGCTGTCCTGCTTTCCTAGGCTCATTGATTCTGGAGGGTCTCCATCAATTAAATCTGATAGACTTTCAACTCCACTGAATCCAGAACAGCAGCTATTTGCAAAAGTGCAAGAGTCCCCCTAACCTGAGAAACTAGCACACCACAGGCTCCTTTACATGAGTGTGGAGATACACATCATTGGCTTTATAAGGATGCACAATCTAGGTGCAGGGCCCTACTTCTGATCTCACATAAATCACAAGCTTCAAATACAAATGAGCTATTTACACGATTGCAAACATTATGAATTGTTATTTAAATTGCTAACAGCTATTTATTTTCTCAAATGAACCATGCTGCCTTGAGGCAAGATAAGCCAGTATTCAGTTCACAGACTCTACCTCATTTGCGATCATAGGGGTCACGTTCGCTTCTTTTTAATACCTACTTTCTGTTGTGTTTTCATCACTTACAGAGCTTACTAATAATTATGAATACAATGTATATTTCAACACTTTCCTTCAAGTAATTACTCTTTACACAGAGCATAATTATTGCTTATTTACATACACAGTACATGTACATCAGTGATAATTATATTATCAATGTACGCCCTACTTACACAGAAAATGTACCAATTAATTATTTGTAGTCACTAATAAATAAACATGTAACACTTCGTTTTATCATTTGATGCTTAACAGGTAATTGCGGATTAGCTTTTTACATGTGAGTACATGATGTAATGTGGATATTTGATTATTAATTTATGTTAAGAATCAGAATTTTTGTACAATTAACATTAATTAATTAATTTTGGCGGTTTTATTTATTTGTTGCACTATTTACTAAATTATTAATATTTATATGAATAGTTACATTTGGATGGTGATCTGTAACATTGACCTCCATTGTTGTCCATTGTTGCACTGAGTGGGATGTGCTATAATTGTGCTATAATGTGCTATAATGTGCTATAATGGGATGTGGGATGTGCTATAATTGCCATGAACATGGACACAGTAGTTTATTTTGAGTCACACACACCATCCTGCTGTTATATCCACTGGTGCACCAAATGTGTATTATTCCACATCTGAAAATAGTCCCCAATAAATGCCCTATTTACTCCCGTTTAAGTAACATTTGCTAAGAACTGCAGTGCCCAGGTGTATTTTTGTACCTTTTTTAAAGATTAAATTATATATTTGTGAACCACTTTTGAACCAGATTTAAGTCTCATGTAGGAACAAAAGGGCTTGAGAGCCACAGAAAGAGCAGCGAAGTCAGACTAACACATTGACGTTATGACAAATATCAACCAGCCTTATCTCTTAAGGATGCATGAATGACAAATCACTTATGAAAAATGAAAATCAGTAGGCACGGTGAGTAAGTGGATTGTAATTAATGGTAAACAAAGGAGATCAGGGTTGAGCTGAATGGTGGGCTCAATTTCCCATCATTGATATTTATGATGCTCAAGCTTCTCAGAATTAAGAGCACTTCACTTTTCAGAAGAAAAGGAAAAACAGGTTGCAAGTAACAGTGAAGCAACAACACAGTCTGACTAAAGTGACACCAGACTCAGGCTAAGAAAAAACAATACAAAAACATCAGCCCACAAATTTGCATATCAGCCAGTGGATGATTCATATCCAAGTCTTAAAGGAATACTAAGTGACCAAAACAATAGAAAGCATTATACAATGTAGTGCAACATATTTTGACACCTACGTTTGTCAAATGTGTGAGCAATGTATGAACTTAATAAACCATGAATTATCTGTTGTAGCTAAAATACCAGTTTATAATAATTTATATAAAATCACTTCATGTAAGTATTAGTGATCCTTAAAAAGTACCTGCTGGCAGATGACATGAATGAATAACTGGAACACATCCTTCAGACAGTTTCCATGCTTTTTCCTTTTCTGCTTTCTACAAATAATAACAAAGTCTTTCCTGTTCTGTATACAGTATAACCTATATGTGGTTCAACAGTTGGCGCTGTCGTCACTGATGTGGAGAACAGACATGACGAGTGATGGGTTATTCATGTGTAAACAAATATGGCATGTTTGCTCAGGGGCAATCTTTGAAAGAAATGTCGTTCTGGATTGCAGAGACTGTGGATGACACATTCCCCTGGCAGCGGCAGACCACAGCTAGGTTTTGGTGCACGTATATTTAGAGGGATCCCTGTCATTCTGAGCTTCATGTAGGAGGAGTACAGAGAGTGTTTAAGTGCTCAAAATGAGTAAGGCTGGAGGCTAAACCAGCAGCTTGCCAACACCTGACCAAAGGCCTTTTTGACGGTTACGATTCAGATGAAGAAACCTGTTTCCCCCTGGTGAACTGAGGCAGGGGAAAAGAGCTAGTGCAGGCGATCAAAGAGGCATCGATCGGGTCTGCTGTTCTTGTTGCCCAGCGGAACAGAGCCTGCTTCTTCTCCGACCGTCCCCCAATGATGAAGGAAAGGCTCTCCTGAGAATAAAAGGCCCTCCAAATGTTCACATATGGATTCATAAACCTTCTCAAATTGATCATTAGTTTTGTTCCACCTACATGTTACATTTTCTTTTGTCAAAAAGCGCCTGAAAATAAGTAAATTGTCAAATCGCCACTGATCAGCACTGATTCAATGTTTCGTTCCCTTGCTGTACTTCTGCTGCTTCAATCACAAGCTAAAGTTACTGTCAGCCAGCCTCTTACATTTTACAATGTCAGAAAACAGCATTACCTTTAATCACATTTTTTTCTGTATACTTTTCAGATGGTGTTATTATCTTTCCTGCACAGGTCACTAGTTTTCTCCATTTTGCGTTGGCGAAGATAGAACAACAACAGTGTAATTACTGTAGGTATGTTCATGAATTGTCACATATACCCTATAGACAATCTGTTAAACATCTACAGACAAAGCAAGACAGTTTTATTGTTGAATCTTAAATCATAAGCTGTTGAAATGGCATACTATGTGTAGGCGGACTATACCAACATGGTAAATGGCAACTTAATTAGAATGTATGGAATTTATGGATGCTAAATTTATACTTTTTTATTTTTGTTTTTTTTTCCCCATTGTTTGACCATGTTGTTGGATTTAAGCCACTTTACCAACATTTGTTAGTTGTCTCTGCCTTTGGATCAGCCTGATTATGCACTTACTTACTGTATTAGTAGGTTAGAAAGTGAGAACAGATTTTGGAATCGAGGCTTTGTGAACATTTCATGCAACTTCATGCTACTGTCTACCTCAGCAACACGGTGATGCCAGAGAGTGAAGATGGCTGTTAGTGTTTGGGGCTTTGATCCTGACAGGTTTTCAGCACAACAACAGAGTGCTCTTCCAAGGAGCTGCATCTCGGAGAGTTTTCATATTTTCGGTGGAGCAGAAAGCTTTTCCTGCCACTAATGTTGTTAAGTATGGAAATTGTAACACTTCCTCCAATATCATTCCTCAACCTGCCCAAGCAGATTGACTGATGAAGCCTGTCTTGGGAAAGTAAAATTGTCATTCTGCATCTTTTGCACTTCGGCAGCCCTGCGGCAACAAGTAAACATTTATTTCTGATTCAAGTCTTTCTTTGCTGCCTGTTACATAGACGTAGATTATTTTATCCCAGATCTGCACCTATAAGAAAATGAAATGAAAATATTTACCATTCAAGTCACTTAAAAAAAATCCTCTAACCAATTATTGAACCAAATGATTGTTCCTTACGGCAAGTAACCACGATATTGTGTCCACCTTATATCCAGCGCCATAATATAACACTACCTAAGTAAGGACATATTTTCTATGTGCAGAGGTTTGTATTTTTTTTGTATTTCCACGCATGTGATTTCGATGGATAAAAGTTGTTGTATTTTTCATTCTAAAAGAAATAGTTCTATGTTTTGGGAAGTACGCTCATGGCTTTCATGGAGTTAGCGGGAAAAGATTGATACCATTATTTTTATTTATGGAGCTAAAGCCAGCAGCCCGTTAGCTTAGCTTAGCGTAAAGACAAAAAATAGAGGAAACAGCTCGGCTGGCCCGGTCCAAAGATAACAAAATCAATACGATGTGTTAATTAGTGAGCTTATAGGTGCTGGTGGGCAGATTGTGTTACCTTTGGACAGAGTCAAGCTGGTTGTTTGCCCCTGTTTGCAGTCTTTATGCTAAGCTAAGCTGTTTGCCCTGAGCAGAAATAACAAACCCTTCCAGAAATGCGTCAGACACATTGAGTTAAATGAAAAGAAAATATATATTGTCTATATATATATAAATATATTATATGTTATGCTATAGCACAGACATTTTTGGCCAAATGCACACTAAGGAAGGGTTTTTTCAATTTTCTGTTTTTCTTTTATGAATCAAAGGATACATGACTTGGATATATTCTGTAACTTCATAAATTGGCAGCAAGGAAGTCTATCATTTTATGTTATTTTTATCTCATACTGTATCATCATATGAATGAAATACTTGCATCACTGAAACTTTGAGCTGGGAAATGTTCAAAGACGTGACCTTAAAGCTCTTCTCAACCAGTGAAATATTCCATTGGAAAAGATAAATAATACAAATCTGGCTCTTTGTAAGGATTTTTGTTCCCACATTCTGCCGACCTTAATGATAGTCCTACCATCTGACTTGTATCTTCCTCATTCAATATGACATCTTAATAGCACCAAGAGCCATATCATGTATCTAGTGATAAGACTGTTGTGTACCTTACATCCCCCTGAATTTGGTCAGTAATTTTCTGATAGAGATTAAAAAGAAGAATGATGCAGTGTGACAGGAAGAGGCAGCCTCTCATTCTGCGTAGTCCCTTAACCATCAAATGGACAGATATGTTATCAAAAACAGAAGCAAAGTTCATGAAACATGGACAAGGATTTACATTCCCCGTCTTAGGGACTAAAATAGTTTATTCTGCTCCCATGAACACATATTCATAGCTTCAGTCCAACTCTATTTATATTAAAGGGAAAATTGGAAACAGTTAACATGTACTGAATGTGTTAACATAAAACAAATAGGGTCGCTGATATTGCAAGATGAGACAAAGTAACACGGTTATAATACAGAAAAACCATGAAGAATTATTTATAGAAAATGTACATGTCACAGAAATCAAGTCTGTTTAATGGAGCCAATCACACCAGGCAGCTCCATGGACCTTGTGGGCATTTTTTCTTTTCCTCACACATTGGTTCATATTTTCCCTCTACACCTAATCCTACTCAGTTTTTCTGAAGGCAAGTCATACCTCGGAGGATATGAAAAGTAACTACATATGAAAATTGCTTTTTGACAGAAGTAGAACTTTTTCAAAGTGCGGGTTAGTCCTTAAATGAACTGAGAAAGTTGGCTTCATCATGTATTCTTTGTGTAAACCAGGCATGCTGACCAAACTCATAACACCCATTGAAGAGGTTGGCTCTTCTGTGCTAAATCTGTTTTCAAAGCAGTAGAGATAAAAAAATTAAAAAGCTATTAAAGGACCTGTTTTCAGTCATTCCTTTTGTTGTACATGTAAGCTTTTTAAATAGATACATACACATGATCATCTATGGGAACATTTATTTATTACTTATGGTTTCTTTTGATGGAGCTTTGACCGATGCAGTGCTTTTATTGGTGGCTGTGCAGATTACAAGACTGCTGCCTCAATTTCCCAGGCTCAGACACATTTCTTTGATCTGAGACTAAAAGCCCCTTAAGTCGGCCAGCCCGATTTTATTCCGAGGATGTCAAATAGTGGTGCTTTGTCACGCCCATCGGCGACGCACAAGGGACCTTTGAGCGTTTGTAAGAGACGCTCCGGGATTTCAAGTAGCAGCAATCTAAAACCATGTGCATCAATATTAGACGATAAAGTGCAATAAAATCCACTTAAGGCAGTTGGGAGTGGAGGATAGATGGATCAAACACAGGACTTTCATCCAGGCCACTGCTGTTCATGTCCAGTGTGAAACCCAAACGCAGCATGGAGTTATTTTAAGGTATTTTCTTATTTTAACCCCAAACCATAATCTTTTCCTAAACCTAACCAAGTGGTCTAGTTGCCTTTACCTAAGCCAAGTGTTTTTGTTTTGATTCACAACATTGACCACATGTTTCCCACAACCGTAGTAGAGATTAGATTTGTTTGACGCGTTGGGCTACCCAGTGCGTCAGAATGTAACGCCAAGGGGTGTTGAATGAGAACGGGTGAGTCACCACAGAGTTCACGCTCGTGCCTGCCTGGACGGGTCCTTTAGAGAAGTGTCTTCATGCTACCACAGTGCCCAGTCATTCTTGGTTTTCTCGAAGCCATAAACTGGACACACGTGTATTTGGGGAGCCTTGAAACCGAGTCTGAGACATGAATATAAAAGCATCCAATGAGAGCAGGCACAAACATACACTGACAGAATTATAGTGTAAATGTGATAGAAGTCATGAAACGAGCTTCGTGGTGAATAAAAAGGAGATATAGTGACATAATAAGATGCATCAAAGTCATGCAACATACCATCCCAACAGGTAGAGAGAGATACTGTATGTCTCAGTACAGCACTGAGGTAAATGCAGTTAAAATAAATATATATAAATATATATATATATAGTTCAGTTGCAGCCTGATATTACAATTATTTAAAAGTCAAATTCAAATTCTATTTAATCACAACTCAAACCGTCTGTTTGCTTTTACAATCAGACTGAGGACATTAAATATTATTTGTTCTCTATCATTTTATAAGAATCAGTATGTAGCTTATCCTTATTATTATAGTGAACTTTGTTGCTCTCTAATTGTGTAGTGCGCTCATGTAATGCCTTGTGTTCATGATATTCCTGTATATTGAAAGTAAATTCACACTTGCGCCTGAACAATTGTCACAATCTGCCGCACAGTATCTTCTCACATGATATCTCACACTATCTTCATTAAACATCTTTGATTTTAAATACTTCTCATGTTGGCTGCTCAAATAGATGATGTATTCTCTCTGATGGCTGTCTGTGACCATGAAGTCTTCTGGCTGTCAAATTTCACTTCCATCAGTGATGATAAAAGCCTCATTTGACAGCGAGTTCAAATGTCAAAAGAAATTATTAAACTTCAGGCACCCTACTAATTCACAAGAGACACATTGCTTTTGGGGACATCTCAGTGAGATGCTGAATCATCTTCATTAGAAGGAAAAAATAACATATTTTACTTAACTTTAAATTAACTGATTGCCTCATTTAATACAGAGAGACAGTGATAATACAGCTTGATGATACAGGTGTTGACTCTCTCCATGGAGTCACTGAAGTCGCAACAAATCTTCCCTCTCATGTTACAAAGTCGCAATGCTGCATTTAAGAACTAAGACATTTCCAAGGATGCTTCGATACATGTGCCACGTTTAAGCTTTTTGCGTGAATGAAGGTTCACGCCCGTATAGTGAAGGGGTTAATCAACATGCCTTTTGCTCTGCCCAGCATTTTCCTTTACAATAAACTCTGTGAAAGAACATCTGCGCTGTAAAGCAGTCCCACCCTGTGCAAGAAAAAACAGCATCATTTGTTAGTTCATTAGATTGATCAAAAACGCTTGATGTAAAAGTATTTTTCTGTCTCGTTTGATGGAGTATGTTGACCTCTTGCTGTGGTGTGAATAATAACTTTCTACTATAAAGCTGAGTTTATACTTCTGCATCAGGAGCATCTAGCTTTGAAGCTACTGTATGTGTGTAGCAGCCATTGGCTATAGCTGAAGTCAAACTACACATCGACTCCTGAGAAATTGTTGGGTGGAAAAATACACACAGGCCCCTGACTAAACTAACTCATTTAATTTCATCCTGAAAAATAACTAATTCTAAATGTCATTATTTTATTTAATGTTTTTCTCATCCGTGGTGGTTATTGGCATAAAAACACCAGTTCAAATTAATTGGAAATAGATGATTGACATTTTATTTAAATATTTGCTTTGATTAAAACAAATCTCGGCATGAGTAGTTTCAATGATGTGCTATAAGCTGCTTAGAGCTAATGCTAAAAACCTAAACAGGACATAATTACCTCTCTAATATCTTTTTTATTTTACATCCAGGAACCGGTTCTCGATTCCGATCCCTATGTCAGTAGAAATTGTCGATAGTGAAGACAACTTTAAGCAAGATTCTATTTCTTCTTTTTCATAAAAATACATCTAGCAAAGCAATCTCTGCTGTTCTCTGTAAATGAACCCTTTTGCGGTCTTAACATCCTGTATACTACTCCTAAGGGTAAAAAATGACCCGCCTCCACTAAACCTCTTAAGTAAATTAATGAACTAAACACAGTGACTGCAATGCGGTAGTCTTCAGTAAAGAGACACGGCAAAATAAATGTTATCATGGGATAATGTTGGCCGATCAGAAAAGAATCTTTGGAACAGTCACATGGGTCGTTTTGGAAGATTGTTGTAACAAAGCCAGTAAAAACACCCTGTGTACTTGTGACAGGGTTGAGTGTTTGTGGTATCGTATTGGTGTCTCATTAATGATAATGCTGAAAACAGGCTATAATAAAAGTACAAGGAGAGAAAATCCCTCAGAGCTCAGACACAAAGAGAGAGGGATTTTCTAGTGAGGAGCGATGGGGGCAAACAGTGCCATGTTTACATTACTGTCCAAGTAAGATTTATTATTTATTCTCCCTTATATGTCAGAGCCCAATTCAATATTAAAAATAAAGCACATTTCTGACCAGTCTGACTGCACTAGTATATCTTATTCATTAAAGTCCCTCTTGTTTTGCTTTGTTTTTAGGTGGTTACAGCTCTTCATCGAAAACTGAGCTCTGTTTGTCCCGGTGGGTCGCTCGGGTGTTTTTGCACATAAAGCCTTTTGTAATGCACAGTGCTTAAGGGAATTAAAGTGTGGGCTCTTTCTACCATGCACAGCCCTAAAAGCCCCGCACAATGTGAGCTCATACAGCAGGCAATATGGAACTGTACACACAGGAGGCAGCTTGGCAGTTACACAACAACACATTTATTCAATATATAGCAATTGAGTATCAAGTAAAAACCACACACAGTTGTATAATGTGTATGAGTATAATGTGCACATGTACATGTATTTAATGTGTCTGCTAACAAATAATTTAAGCACCTCTATGGAGTATAAAGATAGATTTCCTACATTAGTTTATATACCTCAGATCTAAATCATCTGTGCTACATTTGACACTTGTGTGTTCACAGGTGTTGTGGATATTCTCAGTTGCTAGCTTATCTTCTTAGAAAAACGAACACGCATACTGTCAAGTTACGAGCCGCAGCTTCTATGTGTAGGATTTTCCCGACAGTTGCTTTCATGTTGCTGACACATGCACAGGCACTGTACAACTGCGATCAAATTAGCACATCAGAAGCTATCCTTAGGGTCTTGGCAAGCTCAAGAAACTGTTCCCGAGTGTATTTAACAATTATTGTATTGATTCTAGGCTTCGGTGAGTTTTCACCATGCAGATGTTTTTCTAAGGAGATAACTACGGCGATATTGTATTAAACATGAAAACAGATCATAAACTAATAAACATAGTGTGGTTTAACTGTGGTGCAGCTCTCATTTATAATTCACTGTGTAAATGTTATCTGAGGACCTGAAAAGGAATTCAGGGCTTGTGTTTACTGTAAGTCTGAGAAAATGATTTTTGTATCAAAATCTTAGCAGGTAAATTAACTCATCATTTGGCTGTCAGTAGCCTGTCAATAAGAGATGTCAATTTACAGACAGTTAAATAAAAAATAACAGTTTGTTGCACTTAAGAATGGGCATTTGTGAAACCTTAAATATTTTTTTTTCTATTGCAGCTACATTTGTTCCAAATAATGCAGTAAATTAATATCTCAGCAAGTATTATCTTTAAATGATACACAGATTGCTATGGGTCCTTGTTCAAAACTGCTAGCATTACTGTGAAATAAAGTATACACAAACACGATAGGCTCACTAAATCAATCTCACATTTACACTCAGCAAACCCCTTGAATACAGAAATATGATCTAGGAGTACTACACTGGTTATCAGTGTAGTTGTAACATTAGCAGGATATTTATGATCTCATTTAAATATGTGATATATTTTGCAAGCAAAATAAATGTTTGAGTCTTTTTTCTTTGACGCAAATGTGAAATAAATAATAAAAAACTGTAAAAGTTGAATATACTGAATTTTATCAAGAACCTTCATATTGTTCACTGTTCAGCAATTCATCTCTGACAACCACTCATCCCAAGGTCACCTCTGCTAGCCACAAATACATTTCCTTGTCCTGTTGTGTTTGCATTTAGGTTGTATTTGGAGTGGATATTTTTGTATAATGTCACCTTTAGTCAAGTGTTCTTACTTTCCTTTCTGTCCCCCTAGTATGAGCAGACTATTACTATAAAGAGATTAAATTCCTGGGACCCTGCAGCCAGCCGCTGGACTACCAAAAATGGACCCTTTCATCACCTTTTTGGCTTTACTTTGATGGCAGCCATTAAAGTACACTTGAAGGCAGTTTCTTCCTCCAAAGCTGCAAACTGTGAACTAATGCTTCTTAGCCAACCACAACACGTGGCATTGTGCCTTACTCATCTTCTCAGCCAACGATGGTCCTGTTTCCTTCTTTAAAACGTTACCACTAGTGTTTTTTCATCAGTGGTTATACTGGAATTATGTGGTGAAAACATCATATGAATGCCTCTACAATACAAGCAGTCCAGTATTTGCCCTGTAACTTTGTGAAGTCTTTAATGTTCATTTTTGTTGACACTGTCAGAGAAATTAAAAAATATTGTACCGTGTACTCAAGCCCCTTTCTGCACAACTGTCCAAATATTGCACCTGCAAAGGAGGCAGGTTTTACAAGCAAGGCAACAAACCCATAGGAGGGTTCTGTTCACCAGAGAATTAGCAGCTATGAGATGCAATTTGCATCCCTTTCACCAAATGTGAAGACGACTTGTTCATTGGCTGATGAGACGAGAAAGGTACAGTGCCACATGGCTTGCAGTTCGTTAAGTGAAGAGTTTCAGACCACTGTCGGCAGCCTTGGAGGAGGCAGCTGTCTTCCGTCACTCAGGGAACAAAGGTTTATTCCAGAAGTTCGGGCGCTCACAGCTCAGTCTGAACTAAAGAAATTTGAATATGAATTGAGGAAATGGTATGTAATTGTTGGTAAGTTGGTTAATTTCAATAATTGTCACATTCAATTCCAAGTATTTGCTTTCAATTTCGAATTGCCGTATTCAAGACATTTAAATTCAGCGGCTCGGGGTAAGCTTGATGAATTCATATTTATGCAGTTCAAATTCAATCTGTGCTCACACTGATATCTGTTCATGTTGAATGAAGTGTCAAATCACGTCATATCATATAAACAGATAGCATATTATTCAAGCAGGCAGCAGTTTAATGCAGGAGGGAATTTTATGACTGCTGTGCACAGCAGAGATTCATCTACATACACAGACAGAAAACACACAGTATTATGCAATGCAATACACTTGAGAATTTTACTTAGTGTTGGTTGGCTTGAGTCTTGTAAAAATCTAATACAATTCAATTAAGTTATTCGCTTCACTCTGTTTTCACACTAGATGTGTTCATACATATTGCTTGAAAACAATGCTTGATGATACCAACGCTATCTAGAACATCTCTGGGTTGTAGCAAAGACATAATGTCAATATTACACATTTTACAATATACATTTTCTCTGATTTGTCTACTTTAAGACATATTTCTAATAGTAGGGGTTTTGTCTTTATGTATAGGAAGGCAAGAACATTTTTTATATTTAAATATACACGGCTACTGTATGTAATCTGTCTGTAGATGTAATGTCGTCTGCGATCTGCAGTGCGCACAAGATGTTTTAATTTACAGCTCTTTTGCACTCCTGCATTGCACTTGGTACTTTTCCCATAATGCCCTCTAACAGCCTCCAGAATGGGCACAAAACTCTATGGCATCGAGCCATAGGTTATCTGTGTGGGTGGCGAATGTAACACTGATAGCGAAAAATATACTGTAAGAGAGCAAAAATGTTTACATTGAGTGACCTTGCGCACTAACATTAAACACACCATGACGTTACATAATGCTTTATTGTTTGTGTCTGAATGTTTGTATTTCTTTCTCTTCAACAATGGATTCCTGCCTGCATGATTGCTGAAGATTGGTGCAAATTGTGTTGCAAGTGATCATTTGTTCTTCTCTTTTGTGAAAGGTTTTCAAACGTGGCATTTAGCATTTAGAGTTAAAAACCTTTTTTTTTATAATCAGCTCCATTTTACATAGAAAGCATCTTATAAAATGCAATCTATGTGTGGTTACTTATACTCAGTAATGACAAAAATATACCAGCAAACAACAACAAAAAAGCCAGAAATAGCTCTCGATTCTTAACGGTAGTGCTTTAGAATGAATATTTTAGTTTTTTCGGCCAAAATTGCACGTACTACAATTTGCAGATGCTCCTAAATCAAGAGAAGACTTTGTTCTAGCACATTGTTCATTATACTGTATGTTTGTATAATGATGGGTGAATCATGAGCTAAAAGTATCCGCTCAGCAGGTCATCTGTCAGGGTTGCTGACAATACCAGCTGGCCCGTTCTGGCTGCCAGGGGTACAGGCAGGTTAGAGGGTGGGCCTCCCACAACCATGGTTTGCCTTTCTATATCAGGGGGTGGAAACACAGCCAAGCCTCAAGTTGTGGTGTGCCGGCCTCCAGAACAACAGCATAATTGATCCAAAAAATCCACAGAAGGAAAGGAGGAGCAGATTGCCCAGGCAGCCATTCATGTCCGGCACATTACTGCAAGTCCCAAGTTCAAAGTGGGTCAAGGATGAAATATCAGAATCACCGAGGCTACAAGATCAAAGGTGTGCAAGTGTGTGTATTAGTGTGTACGTACTGCGTATTAGCCAGTGAAGGTATTTTGTGGTCGGAAAAAAATGATGAAAGTGTGGAGATGATAAAAAATTTAAAGCCTCCTTGACATTTTCTGGCAGGCAGAAATTGAGTGTGTTTATGGGTTTTACCTGATTGGTTATCTGTGAACATGTCCTCAAATAACCCCTGCTATCAGCATGTGTGACACAGCAGGACTGATGAAAAAGGAGTACAGGACCGTGAAAGAGAAAAATAACTTTTAGGATGATAATACTTGACAAACAAAAGTAATTTTACTTTAAGTTACCACAAGTGTTGCGACCTGTGACAAGAAGCTAAGATTTAACAGTTGACAACGCATTTATATTCGCCAGTGAGAACGAACACGTACACCTTTTCTCTTATCGGAAGTGATGAATTAAAACATAAAATAGTATCAAATACAAGCTAATTCTGAGATCCTTTTCGTCTCCTTTGATATACAGTTAATCGCTCGCAAACAGTCAAGAAGTAATGTGTTGTATGAAGCTAGAGCTATGAGATGATGAGTTTAGCTTAGCATAAAGACGGGAAGCAATTTGTGATTGTATGTGGAGTTATATGCTTTCACTTACAATCAGCGCTGTACACTGAGACGCAGATGGATAAACAATAGTTTGTCAAGAAATTCCCAAACCCTCAATTTATATATTTTATTTTTATTATTATTTTTTACAAAAGCTTGCAAATGGGGATGGATATATCTCAAGCTAAAACAAATAAGTTATTGGGCTTGTTAACATGAATACTTTGTAATATATGTTTTAACTCTCCTATAATGGGAACAGCATTGCGCTCAGTGGGAGCAGTGATGCTGTGGACTGAAGGATGCTGCAGGTCAGGAGTAAGTTTGGTGTTTGAGATACGAAGGACATCACAGAGATGCTGTCGCTCATTTTGGCTCTCAACCTGCTTTTGTTCAGAGTTAACAGAAAGTGTTTGCTCACATATTTGAGTGGGGAAGTGCGCAACATTGACGTTGTGTAGTTGTGTAATTGCAGTAAGAATCTAAAACACAAGCTTTATCTGACACTTGATGTTTTAAGTTAGCTAACAAGTCAAAACTGTGTTTCTGTGTTAGAACAAAGAAGTACAAAACATTCAAGCGCAAGTTTCTATCTGGGCCATATTCCATTTAGGATTTGCTGCGGGCCAATTAAAAATGGACCGAGGGCCGCAGTTGGCCCGCGGGCCGTAGTTTGGACACCCCTGCTCTAGCTTCATACACAGACACTAACAAGATCACTTCACTCTACGAAACTGTCACATCACTTTTAACCAACTATTTTAAGTCAAAGCAAAATGCATTCAATTGTTTCACCAGGCCTGTGGGAAACAAATGTACAAAAGAAAAATAGAGTAAAAATGTATACGTTCATTTCTCAGTAAAATGCAGAAATATTCCTTTCTTCACTTCAGAAATTAAATCTCATTGTAATGAGCCAAGGAGGTTAACGTAAAACCCTATCAAGTGAAAATTACATCTTAAGAGCAGAAGTCACAGCCAAATCCAACACCTTGAAGAAGGGCATGATTAAGTGTGTCCTAAAGTAAGACTCTAATTTTCAAAGATAATTACCCGCCATGAAACACTTTCTTCAAGATTTAAGGACTGACAATTAACTTTTTGATGTAACGACTCCCCTCATTCGCTTTAGTACCTGAGGTTTCTAGATAATTTCTAGAAATAGAATAATCATGTCAAGCACTTTCTATGTAAAACCACCAGCAAGTGAAATGGGTGAGCCGATCGGGGAGGCTGAAGTTTATTTTGGCAGCGTACCTCTGCATCCCAGCAGCGCTGAGGGTGAGAAGCCAAGCAGTCAGCTGTGAGGGGAGCCCAGGTAAAAACTTGCAGATGCATCATTAATTTATCCCAGTTTACGTTGTGGCAGTTCAAAGCTTGCTTTTTTGTTTCTCTGCGTGTGTCCTCTGTCTTCCCTGTGGCCCTGACCAGCCTGGCCTTTTGGACACTGGAGGCAGGTGAAGTAGCAGGTCAGGACAGAAGAGAAAGCAGCATGGATCCTGCCAGTCACACAGGGCCCAGAAGACTGAGTGGCCAGGCCCTGCAGGACCAACTGGCAGATGGTTGCCTCGGGATAATGACCAGGTGACATCTGCAGAGTGAACAAGCCATCAGGCTAACAGACTCACCTTGACCCACCAGGGAAGCCAAGCTGCCGATCCTCAACCTCCTCCTCCTGCAAATTCCCTCAGGTCACATCCACTAACCGAGAAGTGTACAAAAGTTTATTGATTTACTAAGTTTCTCAACTGCACGAAAAAAGAGGTGTGAGAAAGTCCTGAAAAAACATAAACAGATTTTATGTGGGTGTTTGAATTGAGTTTTCTTTTATTCCCTAGAGATTCAGTCGCTACCTCTATCAATGCCAATAGACTGACCCATTCTTCTATTTTTTTCTGTGTTTCTAACCAAAACTCCTTTAGACACCAAAATATTGTCAGACAAACCAGACTTCTGGAATATGGTACATTTATGCAAAATAAGATAGCTTTTTTTATTTATTTTTTGCTCATAATCTTGCTATTGACAAGTGATTTTGAAAAGGCAGGGTATGTGCCATGTCTAAAGACTCTAACTTATACACATTGACTACGTGCTGCTGTGCACAAAGGTCATCTTTTGACAGCGCTCAGATCAGGAAAAGGTCAGACTCTTTGTGCCATTTGGAAAAGAGGCAGTGTGATACCAGCCTGCCAATATAATTTCAGCATGTCTTTTTCATCTGAGTGTTAACACCATACATTGTCTCCTAAATAATCTGCTGTGGCTGAATGACTGCTGGCACCTTTGGAGGCTACAATGAAAGAGGGGCAGTGATGAATAAAAATGTATTGAAAATATAATTTCAGCTGCAACACTAAGTGAAAATAAAGTGTGCTTTTTCTTTGTTTTGTGTTCTAGTGTTGTAAAAAAAACACACAAACGTTAGAAAGTAAGTAAACACTGCATATGGTGAGATAGAAAGTTGTTTTGGGCCCCTGGGGGGAGACCTGGAATAACATACAAACATGGGCACAGTGTGTTTGTTTGCATTTTAACTTTTACGAAGCCAAATATAAAATGTGTTTTGTCGGCTACCTACTTATTTTTGTCAGGACCTCAATTTAATTTTGAATCAGTTAGTCACTCTCTTTACTTGCAGTAGATATAAAGAACATTTGAACAAAGTGTAATAGAGGGGAATTCTCTGCATGCTAAGTAGAATGAATGGCTACATTATGTTGTGACATGCATACAAATACAAGCAGTTCATTAAATGTGAAACAATCCAAAGGAGCAAATAATATCCACATGATAACAACAAGGCTTCTTCTTCCTGGATGTTTGAATATGTTGAGGTTAAGTTATGTTATATGAAGCGTAGCGTTAGTTATGACGATGAAGTTGTGCTGCATTAGCTGAATGGCATCAGCAGTTTCTCATGCTTCACATTGGCTCATTCAGCCATCAGCTGACTAGAAATATAATGTTATGTTATTTTAGGTTGGTTCAATCATTTTTGTTCAATCGTGTGTTATTCCTCCTTTGTATAGTTAATATGAATATGTTTTGTTGCAGCTGGTTTTGGTCTTGAAGCTTAAATTCTATACATTTAAGATACAATCTTGAAGATCTCAGTTTTGTTCTCTTTGGTGGTAAAAAAAAAGTGTGTTTTTAAATCTCCCGCAGAATGTCGCCACAGACACCCAGTTCATAATACTTGAAGAGCAACGTCTTTCATCCGTGGGCTCAATTACCATTATGTTACCTCGTTTGGCGATAGATAGTGACTTAACATATTCTTTTAGAAATCTTCAAGATTATTACTTCAAACTATTGCCTTTACTTGTTTTATCTCAGTTGTCATCCATTAGTCTCATATAATGAATTCTTTATAGCAGCTAAGTGGTAGACAGTGTACTCATACATAAAATGGAAAAAGCCATCATCGCGCACATATCTCAGCCAATTAAACCCATCTGTGGTCCAAATTGGTGCCAAAGAGATCTTGTGACTGCATTCAAATGATGATGGATTGTGGAGGATTTCTTTGCATCAATAACACCAAAGTAGCCAGTTGAATATAAATGACTCAGCAAATGCAGTACATACAGTTCATGGGCAAGTTAAAGAACCGTTAAGAAAGGAATGTATCTAGCTGCTCTGTCAATATCTTATGTGAGATGTTGTTCAAATTATCTTTTTTAGATATGATCATTTCGAGGAAACATTAAAAGATACAGTATCCTATATTTACAGGTGTTATTTAAACCACTAAATAGCAACAATCATTATAGAGTTGTATTTGAACCTAGTATTCATGTTTCTAAGTACGTTGTAGGATAATCTCTTTCCCTGTTATCTGGTTTACCTTGTAATCCTGCTCAGTCTTTTGTAGCTGCTGAAGTGATGACATTGATCAAATATCTCAGTTTCCTTTCCTCACCCAGTCCGTCAACACCTCTGTTTCTTACCTTGCAGTATTTGTACCATTCACTCTCAAACTGTGAAGAACCACTAAATGGCTTTCACTGTCAAAGTCTCCCTAGTTTTCGTAAACTCTTCTAGTTTATGCACAAGGCTTAGGATGCATTTTCAAGTAGTTAACCCACTTTCTGTTCTTGCTCATAGACAAAACATACATCTGGGGTTTCAATGACTTTTCTATCCGAGTGTATAGCGTCTCAAGACTCTGTGAAACAGCTTAAAGTCTCAGACAATGCAAACAGCATTTACATAAACATCGACGGTCACCTTTGAGAATGGTCATGGTCGGATGGGTCGCTTTAGCTGTAATGAAGCTTTAACTGGAGGTTTCCCCCAAGCTGGGAGCTGTCTGGCAGAAAAGCCAGGCTATAAATACAAAATATACCATTCCACTAACCAAGACCCAGTTTGTATTCATGTAAGGCTTGGGTCGACCCATGAACACCAAAAACATAATTCAAAGAAGTATCATAACCTCAACATTTGATTGATACAACACTTTGACTTTGGTTAACACTGTATGAATGTAATTGTGGGCTCTGTGCCATTACGATGCAGGGACTCAGGGATGTTGTGTCTCAACTGACCTCTCTCTGACATTCTCATATGAGTTAAGCCTCAATCACAAGAAAATAAAACAAGGAAGAATATCTGGAGCCTATCCGAACGCATCCAAACAAAAACACTCTCTCATTATCATCTCTGCAGGGATGTGGAGAGCAGCGCTCCGATCCACTGGCATGGTTTGATTCCATTTCTTTCATGTTTCACCGACTTTTGTTGTTTTGCTTCTTTCAATGCTTCTTCCAATAGCACAGTGTTTTATTTGGACTAAAAACACAAAACAGGTGCACACGGGACAACTGTGTTAATGCAGATCAGACAGGATTAGGGGAGTTTGCTCAAGGGTGCTTTAAAATGAATACTTTGAAGCATATCACATGATCGAACACTTCGTTCCTTAAGTTGGTAAGCACACGCACCTGTTAGTTGAATATTCAAGCTGTAAAATCAGTTTGAGCCTTTTGCTGTTTTCATCACTCCAACAAAATCTATTCATACATTGAGTCTTTATGATGTGGGCATTAGAAAAAAGGCATGATGTGATGTCAATATGTGTGCTGCATTAATGTGAACACTATCATAAACCATGATTGATTCTTTAGACATTCTGTATGGAGTCTAAAGTGTTAGTTAGTGGAAAAAAGCAGGGGAAACCTATTTAAATGACAAAAGAAATACAGCATGTACAATTGCTTTAGCCAAATCCATAATGAATTTAATTAAGAAAATCAAGTGACAATATTGATCTGTCATCTGACATACTTCATGGGTATTTTTGGATGACAGCTCAGGGGATATCTTAATCTTGCTCGAAACCTTCAAATGCCAAGATTAATTTCTCTCTGCTCCCTTTGGAATGATGTTATTATGGTTGGGGAAATGACAGTTGTATCAATTATGCATAAGGTGAATGTGTGTGGAGGGCATTTATGCAAATCAAGTTCACACCATGGATCGAAGTAAAATAAATTAAGTGGTGAGTTCTGGTAAGTTTTAGTCAGGCTCTGGAAAAGTCTGTGAACAACCACCGAGGAAGAGATCAATATAAGTTTTGATTTATAGAATCTGGTTTTATCTCAACAACCAAATCTTTTTAGGTCTCAGGACATCGTTACAGCCATTTTTAAGGAAAGAAAACTGTATGCTTTAGAAAATAAGTAATTATTATATTATTGTTTAATTGTATGTGGTGTAGCTATTCTGTCGAGAGTGTTGTGAGAACATCAATACCACTCTCATGTATGTAAGATAAATATTTTTGCCTGCGCCAGTAGCTTAGCTTAGCTTAGCATAAACAGGGTGAAAAAGCTACCCTGGCTCTGTTCAAAGGTAACCAAATCTACTTACCAGCAACAATAAAGCTCACTAACTACCGTTTCATTTATTCAATACAACAACCAAAGTGTGAAACAACAATTTACTGTTTATCAGTGTCAGACTAGCTGTTTCCACTTTTTGTGCTAAACTATGCTAAGCTAACCGACTGCAGGCTATAGCTTTAAATTGTATTAAACAAACACAAAAGGGGTCTATATCTTCTTCTCTAAGTCTCGGCAAGACAATTAATAAGCGTATTTTCCTAAATGTTGAAATATTGCTTTAACGAGAAAATCTCAACGCATGGTCCATCTTTTTCTAGAGCTTTCAACAGCATTTCTTGGTCTTCCTCAGCAGATTAAGTTTGTGGAAGACTTTGAGATGCTGTTAAAAGCTCCAGAATAAACTAGTATGTGTATCTCAAACTAGTTTCCAAGGTCAAGAAGTAAACATTTCTATAGAAAAAGAGAAATATGATCACTCCCACCTATACTGTTTATCAGACAAACAAGAACAGACAAGAAAAAACAAATGCTGACAGAATACACCATCATTCATTGGCAAAATAATAGTTACCATGGAAACTAAATATTTCTATCTATCTATTTATCTATCATAAACACATACAGTACATACTATATGCACACATATCGTATAGCATAGTTTAGTATAGTAATATTTACATCCGTAGGTTGTGTGGACACAGGAGACGGGTGTAAGCTGTATATCTTAGCAGAGGGAGTGGTTGTAGAGGGTGGATGATCTAGTGGGATGTTCTCTCCCTTGTATCCTTCCCTGTTCCACCATATCCCTTTCTCCTCCTAATCCTCTCACTTTTTGTCTCAAAATCTCTGTTAGAATCTCTCTCTCTTCTCCTGCCTCTTGTGCTGCACATATCAACAGCTCCACCAACAGGTGGAAAAGGATTCATCTCAGGTTTACGCTCTACGGGTCCAAGGCGCTCTCTACATTTTCCCCCTGACAGTGAAATGCAACGGCACATATTTTCAAGGTCCGTGCTTTAAATTTCCTGCTAACTGAGAGTATCCTTTTGAACTGTTCAGTGTGTGTGTGAAAATAATTGTGAGATACTAAAATATCAGCTCTATGTATTCAGCATGCACACTGACACAATTAAACTTCCAAATCTATCCACTGGGAGACAGAGGTGAGGCAATCCGCCTTTGCTTTGAGCCTATGTGAGCTGGAAACCTCTCTCAAGCGTTTTAACTCAAAAGAAGCCAAATGCTTCAGGCAGGCTGTGGTTTGTGTTCGATAACAGTTTTATAAGTACTATTCTCAACATATGAGGATGTGGTTAGGCTTAGCAAAACAAAGGGGAAATTGTGCTTCCCCCATACAAGAGAAGTAAATGTGCCTATATAATATTTACATTGCTGACCTTCTTTTGACCAGCTAGAGAACATGGTGCTTTGTTTTGAAAAACAGTTCATTACCATCAATTGCTTTCATTTGTTTGTTTGTCATTTTGTTCACTTGTACATTCATATGTATTTTGAGATGATTAATAGCTCATTTCAGATCATACTACCAGAAACATCAAGAGATAAATAAAGATGTATCTCTTTTGAATGACCTGCTGTTCAAAACTTTTATTATTCTGTACTGTATTTACATTCTTTTTTTAAATTCAGATCATATATTGTGACATTCATGAACACCTTAACATCCAGTCTTACAATTTCAGTGAAGTCAAATTTATTTAAAAATAACTTTAAACTTTAAACAAAAGATTTTAAAAGAAGACACAGTTGTAGCGGACTTTAGTTCATATTTCATATCAAATGTTCTACATATTCTATGATTTTTTCTAAAAATGTAGCCTTGCATATCTGGTATTTTAGGAGATTTTGGGATCTTCACTAGAATTGAAAATAAGGTTCTGTGGATTTGAGTGACTCTGGCTGGTGATAATGTCAGCGATGTTGCTCGTTCAAGGTCAGTTGCTAGCTCTGCATAGCTTTGCCTCTCAATAGTGCGTATCCAATCAAAAGACTGTGGATGTGCTGATGTTATCGTACGCCTTCTAGCTGGCCCCGATGTCGCCAAATCGAAATCTGATTGGTTAACGCCACAGTTTTGTCTCCGTTCACTTTAAGCTACAGGCACTGTTGATTCTGAAGGCCTAAGGGCAGATTTCTTGGACCCTGACAACACATTATGGCTGAAATATGATTGGATAAAAGCTCTAACATAAAGGCCAGACCTCAAAATCTCTGAGGCTGGAAGCAGCGCAACCAAGAACAAAGCTATGAAATGAAGAGAATAGACTATGGGGAATAATTTAATACATATTTGTGGAAAAAATATTTCAAAATCCAATTTATATTCTGATGATGTTTAGGCCAGCAGAGAAGGCCTTGCTGGCCCTGACGGCCCGCCACTGGTTCATAGGTCTCTGAAGTTGTGTTGCTACATATTTGACTTGAGGCAGCAATGTACATTGGCAAAGGATGGTAGGGAAAATGGTACAAAAAAAAACCCATAATAATAAAAACTGCGATTTAATTAAAGCTTGGTCTTCGTTCTGCTCCTGTAACTTTTAAAGTCCAAAGTTCCTAGGGTTTCATTTGTTTTTTCTTTCCAGATATCAAACTCTCTTTCAATACCTCGTGTCGTCGCCAGAGGGCGCTGCTGGTTTTTTCAGCCCAACGCACAGGCGGAACACGACGTGGCAAGTAAACAGTTCACTTCCTGTATTTCTGTGCTGTATTGACATCCGTCTCAAACGGCCATATCTTACGCCTGTCAAAACCTGACTTCCTCATAATTTGTAGTAGCTTTTAATTCATCACTCAAGCCGCTGTTAGTGTGAGGAGAACAGGCTGTTCTCTTACATGAGGAGCGGGCTGGAGGAGTAAAGCAGCCCGACAGGAGAGATGATGGCTGGACTGCTGATGGTGTTTCTCGGGGGGCTGCTGGAGGTCTGTAGCGGAGTGTCAGCAAACAGAGGGGGATATCCCTCCTTTACAGACGAAATCCCTTTCAAAATACACTGGCCAGGCGCAGAATTCACACTGGTATGTCTGCTCCTTTTTATTAACACCGTTTTTTGGAAGAAACATTTACAAGAGGTTGGGGAGATGTTACTGTCAGCTGTGTGTTTAGCTTAGCTTCCTCTGTCTGTCAAACCCGACGTTACAGTTAAAGTAACACGTTTGTCTGTGGATTTCAGCCAGCTTCAGGGATACTTTACAAGGAAGATGACTTTGTCATCATGACAACAACAGAGAAGGAGAAGTATAAATGTCTCCTGCCTTCCCTGACATCTGGAGATGAGGTAAGCCATTAAAGTTGTTTTCTTAATTTGTTCTTCATATACTAGTTATAAACATATTATAAATATTACCACTCAGTTATTAACATATGACAAAGCAGATCAACTTTATCCCACTAGGTTAATACATAGGGCTATAAAGCAGTTTCTTCCTGGTTTACATTGCATACTCAATTCTCTTGAGGTGTACTGTACATACAATGAAAGGTATGTCATGTTACAAAGTTGGCGTGACACAACTCTGTTCCTTCATTCTTTAAACATTTCTGAGAGGTGAACTTGGATTACACTGTGTTTTTCTATGAGAGATGTGCAGTCTCTGCACCATCTTCAACTGTATCAAGTCCCTAGTTTGACTATATTATCAGAGCCAATAATTTAGGAGTGGCAACACACGTGAGAAGGTGAAACTGAGATTGAAATACTAATTTGTTAACTAAAACAGACTTGTCTGTCAAAACAAGTATCAACATCGATGGATTCCACATCGTACAACTATGTTATGAAAGATCCATAAGAAGATGGCAATGTCTATTTAATTCAGACATTCTAATCTATGTTTTGTTGTTTTTTTATTACTTTTGTATTCACTTGCACAGCTCCATATGCTGCTTTATCGCTCTCTCACTCTTCTTGCATTTGTATGGTGTATTTTGTTGATTTAGGATGATGATAAGGAGTACACAGGGCCTAGTCCGGGTGAACTCCTGGAGCCACTATTCAAACGTAGCAGCTGCTCCTACAGGGTGAGACTTTTTACTTTTTACTTTTTATATCCATCTAATTTGCCTCCTGCTCTCAGCAGTGAGACTGAAACTGTGTTCAGATGGCGTTCACGCTACATTAGCAGAGCATAACTAAAAACATGATGTTATTTATCTGCTGTGGGGCTGAGGGTGTTTGGTGAGTTGAATAAATCTAAACTTGTTCTTGGCTTACCAACACTGCAGATTGAGTCATACTGGACATATGAAGTATGCCATGGAAAGCATATAAAACAGTATCATGAGGAGAAGGAGACTGGCCAGGTCAGTGTTTTGAGAGGGTAAAATCGTTTTCAGATTACTTGAATGAGAAGCCAGCACTTAGTGCAGTAAGTACTGACGCTAATCATGCGTGTTTCCACAGAAAATTAGTGTTCAAGAGTACTTCCTGGGGAATATGGCACAGAAGAGCCAGGCAACAGAGACAGGTGAGTTCATTTGTGAATGTAATTATATGATTATTATTTTATTATTTTAATGTGTTAAAGCTAAATAATTCTTCTTTTTCTTCAGATAAAGTTGAAGAGGCAGAAAATGTCAAACCAGCAGCTGAAACTGAAGTAATTATAATAATGAAACTGCAACAACCGTCCATATTTCCAAACTCGCTGTCATTTCTCACACTTGTCGTCTCTTTTTTGCTTCCTTCACTCTTTCCACTTTTGTCCAGGTGCCCTCTAAGAATATAGAAGGTCAGCTGACTCCCTACTTCTCATTGGAGATGGGAAATGGGACTCCTTGTGTGCTGAAACAGAACGACGCTCGCTCCTCGTCCGTGCTGTACGTCTGTCATCCAGAGGCCAAGCATGAGATCTTGTCTGTCGCTGAGGTCACTACCTGTGAATACGAGGTGGTGGTGTTGACACCGCTGCTTTGCGCACACCCAAAGTACAGGTAATCTCTCAAAATGATTTAATTTGAATATTGTCCTCACAGGATTACGCCTTGTTAGTAGAAGTATGTGTTTGTCCTGCGTGTCAGGGTTTTACTGAAATGCATTTTCCGATCGACATATATTCCTTGCAGGTTCAAGTCCTCCCCGGTAAACGCCATCTTCTGCCAGGCTCTGGAAGGCTCCCCTTTACGGCCTTTACGGCTCGCCCAGTTGGATAAGGAGCAAGAGGAGCAGCTTAAACCACCTTTCAGCGCCACCACCGAGACTACCAGAGAGGTGAGACATGCACAGAAATGACAGAGGGGGAAAAATGGGGACATTGTGTACCGACGACACTTGGATCAATTACATCTTTGACGTGTTACAGGAGCCGACACCACCAATGAGAGAGGAAGCCTTCAGTTCCACTCACAAACCCATGACTGTCGGAGGGCAGACTCAGGTCACTGTCGGCACCACTCACATCTCTCGTTTGACGGACGACCAGCTAATCAAGGAGTTTCTCAGTGGCTCATACTGTCTGCATGGGGTGAGGAATGTTCCATCGATATCATCTGAGCAGCGTTTAATAAACCATCCAGTGACATATCATCATCTTGATGTGTGTGTTTCAGGGGGTAGGATGGTGGAAATATGAATTCTGTTATGGAAAGCATGTCCATCAGTACCATGAGGTAAGGGTCCCTCCTTGTTCGTGTGTCTGTGTGGAAGCTGGTTAATAAAATACATGTATATTTTTAATATCAGTTAAACTTGGCTGTAGGGCTGCAACTAACAATTTGTTCTCATAATCAATGAGGTGCCGATTATTTACTCAATTAATCTTTTGGTCTATAAAATGTGAAAAACTAAAATAGGTTTCCTAGAGCTGCTGTCTTCCAATTGCTTGCTTTGTTCTGACCTACAGTCCAAAAGCCAGAGATATGCAGTTTATTATTACATAAGACAAAGAAAAATTGCAGATTGTCACAATTGTATTGAGCTGGAACTGGAGAACTGTTGCCATCTTTCCTTGAACAATGACTTAAATGATTAATCAATTTACAAATGAGGTGGCCATTCATTTTCCGCTAATTGATTTATTGAGTAATTGTTTCAGCTCTACTTCCAACGACATATTCATTTAAAGAAAAATGTTTCATTCCATATTTGAATTGTGCACGTAAGATTGTTTGGGAGATTATATTGCACTTGTACAGCGATGAAAATGTCCCTTGGTGCCGCAGGATAAAGAGCAAGGAAAGAACACGGTGGTGGTCGGGAACTGGAACGCCATGGAGCACACTGAGTGGGCCAAGAAGAACGTCGCCCGATCCTACCAGCTCAAAGATGATGGAGTGCAGAAAGTCAAGTAGGACATTCACATTTTTGAAGCCTAACCTGGATGAGATTATTGTTGATTCATATCGTTTAATTCTTTCCGCTCCATGACAGGTTGGTTTCCCACTTCTATGGCTACGGGGATGTGTGCGATCTGACAGGGAAGCCCAGACAGGTCATTGTCAAGCTCAAGTGAGTGAACAGTTATGTGTCCAGGGGAAGAACCGTGGCACCGGTTCAGTGACCCTAACCCTGCGTCAACACATGATTAAGACAACACCCCGATGTTTCCCAGCTGATTCACTCGTCTCATTTCTCTTCTCTCCGTCAGATGTAAGGAGTCTGAGTCTCCCCATGCTGTCACTGTCTATATGCTGGAGCCTCAGCCTTGTCAGTACATCCTTGGGGTAAGTTCTCTAGTAACCAATGAGTCACAGTCACTAAAAAAGAAACGTATGCTTAGTAGCAGTGTGTCAGATTAAAACTGAACCTTAGGTAGAGGTCTACACCGACTGAAGTTTTGAGTGTATATAAAAGGAAAGTACAAAAAAATCCAACATATGTGGGTATTAATACCCACCAAATACTAAAGGCCCTGTCACACATATCTGTATGACAGAAACGTATGCCGCCGCATACGAAGACTTGTCAGAGTCCAAATACGTCCAACTTTTCATCAAATCGGATCGGAAAAGTAAACGTATACAGATACGCATGTCTAACCTATTGATAGAGTATCACTTACTTATACAAAATGTATCAAACGAATGCATAACGTATACAAAAATATGGCGTATACTAAATATCGGCAACACGCTGGTGTACGTTGATATAAGGTAAGGTATAAGTGGTACTTGTTAAGAGCTCACTGTGTTACGCTGGGGTGCGTTGTTGAACACTGATGTTTTGAGCATGTTCAAAATTACCGGACGTACCCGACGTGTGCTTCATAAGATATGCAGACGTTACGTGACGTTACGTTAGACATACGTGAATACGGAATACGTACGTGAATACTTACCTACGTAAATATAGTATGTGAATACGTTAGAGGAACGTTAGATAAAGGCTACGTCGGCTGACGGTGAATCCTACAGCCAATTTATTGATAACGAGTGGATACCCTATTCCTACCCTATGTTAACATTATGCCTGACGACGAAGTAACTACAGTATTCTATTCTGTGTGCAGACCGGAGGTCAGCCTAGATGATTGGCACCACATTGGAGGTGGTTGACATCTGTTTTTTCTCTTTCCCAGGTCGAGTCTCCGGTCATATGCAGGATTCTTGACACTGCTGATGAACATGGACTTCTGTCAATCTCCAGCTAAACTAACAAAGATCATATGCCAGCAATGGAGCGCAAAGGACAAAGAGAGATGCACTTGAGGAGAGAACATTTATCATAAAATAGAAGCCTGTTTGGTGGAGGAAGAGAGATGCCCGCGGAACTGCGCTAAAAGCCAAAATCGAGGTTAAACTGAGGTTAAACTTGATCCTGAGGCTGGACTTCATGTAGCCGAGGAGCACAGCCCCGGTGCCCTGATCTGTGCAACGGGCAATGCTACATCACAGCCTTAATCCAGCAGGCTGGCTCAGACTTTGTGAAAACACAGTGAATTGGCCTCACTCCTCAAGGCAGTGGATTCATTGCCTGTACTCTATATCTGTGCTTCACTTTGTGTTGATTAATTGCAAACGAAGGAGTGATGAATCGGGGGATTCATAGTCATCAGGGGAATCACATTATTCATGGTGGTTTTATTGTCTTTTAAGGTTTATTTGTGCGTGTGATTTGAAAATGATTAGCTGCTTGACTGTGAGCACTTGTACTTAGGTAGGGAGAAAAGGTGTGCGGAAATGTTTTGCAGCAGTAAGAATGTGTATTGTGTTGATTTTCAGGATGAGTGAGTGTAACTTATGCATTCGTTTGCTGTGGAGTAGCAACAAAAGTGAATGGTTGATTAAAATTTCCTATAAGTTTGTTGGATGTACAGAATGTCTGTGGGTTCCTGTAAGAGGTATTCTGTGGTTTTATGACGATGCACACTGGGATCCTGATCACTGCTGAATCACGGATGCAAAACATTTGCAGCAAAGAATAAAACTAAGACATGAAATCTCATTTATAGTGTTGCATTACCTCAAAGGGAAAAAAAAACATTTGATTTGACTGAGATATAAAGATTTTATGGCAATAAATGTCTATTCTTAAAAATGATTTGGATGTCTAGTTAGTTTTAAGTTCTAAAGTTTTGAAAGTAATTTAGTGTTTTCTTGTAATTTTTTAAGTACAATATTAAAGCTGTTATTTCCCTCCTGGAAAGAAGATGTTTATATTTGTTGGTACCCAGCAGCCATGCTTAATGTATAAGGCTATGCTTATTGTTTAATATTCTCAGTAGGGCTAAGATGGTATGAAGCTACATTCATAACATTGACATTCAAATTATTATTTATAACTTACAGAAACATTTTTATTTTTTTTTTCTCTCTCTCTCTCTCTCCTCTCTCTCTCTCTCTCTCTCTCTCTCTCTCTCTCTCTCTCTCTCCTCTCTCTCTCTCTCTCTCTCTCTCTCTCTCTCTCTCTCTCTCATGACAAAAAAATCTAGAGACTCCTAAATCAATATATACAACATAGAAAACACAGATTCACAGATAATCATTAAGGTTCCTAAATCTATTGACCTTACTCTGTTGAATTGTCTGCTGTTGTATCAGTCAAGCCTAATATTTCTAAAGGGAACTTACAATGAGTCTGTGGTTCTGAATAGTAGCCCACATTATAGTGACCTTACTGTACCTTTTGACATTAAATCAATTTAATATGGTAGTTAAATATTCCTATAGGGAGTTATATCCGATCATGCAGTGTAGTCAATTTTCTGTCAATTGACTAATCAATTAATCGTTTTAGCTCTCGATTTAAAAAAAGTGAAAGCACAGATCCACTGTACTTGCCAAACATTTATTGTGTTAAAAAGTGTATGAGGTTCACAAATACATTTCTCTTAAGAAGCAAAAGTTCATCAAAGTGCAACCACATGCCATCGACAGCCATGTGTGGGCCTGTGCAGGGTTTCATAGCAGCCCGACACCACAGCAGCTTATATCAGTGCTCAGCAACTTCAGCCAGAGAGGAAACAGCAGTGATCTAGCAACTGCAGTCTTGCAGGCTGCAATGAGAACCTGCAGAGTATCGGGTTATAATGGCACATGCGTGCGCAACACGGGCAGATTCATGTGAAAAATGCAGTATCTGTAACAGAAAGGTCCATTCAAGAACAGTAAATAACTTTTTGGAACAGACACCGTCATTACAAATCTATTGCTTGTTTTTAGGTTCATGGCAATGCTTATAATACTGGTTCTTTCATTTTTTCACTCAAGAAAACGTAACATGTATTTCCACTGTAGAAGAGAACAAAAGGTAGATACAGATTCCAAATACATAAAATGGGCTGTTTGTATGTTCCTCTTGATTTAAAGCCATGGCGAGATTGTCCAAAACTTTCTGTTTAGCAGCTCTTTGATTAAACTGAGGGAATGGGAATCTGGTGCACTGAGGTGCTTTCAAAGTCTTGTAGTGCGTCTTGGTGAGTGTGGTAGTGCATGGCTACATAAGACTTGGCAAAGGCATATGTCTGAGAGCTGACAGGCTGCAGGCTGGTGGGGGAGCTAGGCCCTGCAGAGGGACTGCTGTTGTATATACTGTAGTAGGGCTCAATGCGGGTGTTGATAGGTGTCGACGTACTCGGGGGGCGAGGTTTGCGCGCACCTGTGGCCCTTGGACTACCAGCACAATCCCTGGAGTGACTGGGCCCGCATGCCTGGTCTACCAGCCTCCTCTGTGGCTTGGGTGACAGCACATAGGCTGAGTTGGTCTCATGATGGGAGGATTTATTGCGATTGACTTCCAGGCTGCCCTTGCCCATCGCATGCAGACGAGTCTTTTGCTTGCAACAGAGAAAGCCCAGGGCCGCCCATTGAATACAGCATAGCACACGGCGGCGGAGGCCTGCACTGTTGCGCGAGTACACAAAAGGATTGATGCCCGATTTGAGGAAAATGAGCACAAAGCCGCACAGTTCAAACTGGTAGTGTGCAAAGCTACTTTCTGGTGACAAAACATCCTGTGCCAGTGAAACTCCCATCGGCAAGCAGCAGAGCAGCACAGAGAACACAATCACTACACACGTGACCACCGCCTTTGAGTCTTTGGCTGTGGCCAAGTTGACTGTAGACACCAACTGACAGCAGGTGGCTCCTTGGGCAGCGCCTGGAACCAGAGGCTGGCTGTTCTTGTTGACAAAAGAGTGTGTCTGAACGTTCTGCAGTTTGTTGTAAGTCTGGTTACGGTACAGAGAGGGGCCTTGAACAGCACACTGCATGCTCTCAAAGCCTGCTGCAATGAGAGGTGGTGGGGGTGGAGGGCATGTGGCATCTACAGTGATGACGGGACATTTCCTCACTTGTGCATTCTTCCTCAGTGTCTGAGCGATCATCAGATAGGACACTGACACCACAGCTACACAAAAGGCAAAGTCTGCCAGGTAGACATACAACACAACCCTGGCCTGTACACCTCCCAGGCCAAAGTGGGGCAAGCAGGGTCCATCTCTACGTGGGTACGCTCGCATGGTAAGGAGGGCAGCCATGGTGAAGCTGGATGTCCACAGCAGGGCGGTGAGGGCCAGCGTGCAGGGGAAGGAGGCGGTGCGGTTGGGCTGCTGCCCCAAAACCATACGCAGCCTGTGCAAAGCAATGACAGCTACCGTCTCCAGGGACATGATGATGAAGCCCGAGCTGGTCAGGTGGAAGGCGAAGCAGAAACTCTTGGACACACCATCGCCTCCGCCCGCATCCAGGAAGAGCACCAGTGCGAACATGGGAGCAGTCACACAGCAAATGAACAAGTCACAGAAAGACAGGTTGAGGATCATGAAGTCAAAGTTGGTGCGGAACTTGCGAAACACTGGATCAAAAAAGGACAGGAACACCACAAGGTTGCCATACGAGCCCAGACAGAAGATGAAGATGAGGAGAAGAGAGCAAAAGGTCAAGGTAGCAGTGTGGATCACAGCCCAACCTGACGTGGTCTGTGTGCCATTGAAGTTCTGCTGTCTTGGCACATCCACCAGGTCTGATGGTGTAGCAGTGGTGTTCATTGTATTATTAACAATTTATAAGGATCCCACAGTCATCAATTTCAGCATTATTCCTTTATATGGAAGGACATGATGAACACAGTATCTGCTGCTTCCACCATTGCTGCCACCTTGGAGTGCTACAAAGGATAGAAATATATATACATTAGCTATTTTATTGTGCAGAAGATCACATTTAATACATTTATAGATGATGAAAGGGAACAATCCAATTTACCAGTGTAAAGTAGGTACAGTTTTAATAAGAAGCTGTGATGCACTACATGCTACAGTAGGCTATAACTATGCACCACTGCATTCGGCCAATTATACCTTACTCCCCCCTCTCCCCCCAACACGCACAAACACAGCGTCTGCTGAAAGAGAGAATATGTGTACATCACAGTTTTCCGAATGTATCTAGATTTTAAACCGTAAAATGGCTCGGATAATCTAGACGATGAGAAAATGTAACCTACCATCTGTAATCGATCGTGCATCCATCATCATGATTTCATAAAGCCCATCTTGATTTTAAAGCAATATGATAGTAAGTGAACGCACCGCGGCTTTGGAAAAAAACGTATTTCAAGCAGCAAACCATCCAAAACAGAGCAACCCATTGACAAACACTGACATAAAATACGTTTCGTTACATGCATTAATTTTTAACGCGTGTAGAGCGCAAAGAAATGATAGCATACTCGTTTTCTTGGCGATATATCCTTTCTTATACAGGAGCGACGGCCACTGGACGTGCACTGAAAAATGAGTATGAAGTCACTGCCTACGTATCTGGGCATGAGCATAACCACTGCATTCAAGTAGTCCATCCGACTCAAACTCACCCCCACTTCTCCCTATTTATAATAATTTAACAGTAACAAAAGCCGTTTTTCCAGTTTTAGTACAAAGTCACAAAATGTGAAAAAGACCGTTCCAGCATATTTGGGGCACGTCAGAATGCTTTATCACCGCAGTGAACATCACCATCAACACACTGTAGCTTCTAAGACAAATGGTGCCCCCATAGTATTTTAAATTACTTCATTATAGGATAGGTTCACACTGAGTTTTGCTAACATCATTTGGCACGATACATTCGCAAAATAAAACAAAAATTCACAATTATTTTTTATTATTTTCCCCCGCTTTTCATGCAGTCCTTGGGAACGGCAGCTCAACAACGTCGTTGCTAGGCGACACGCACAGTGATGATTCTCAGTGATTATTCAAAGCTGTCTGACTTACTGAAATAAATGACTTTTAAAGAAATAAAAAAATAAATACCACCACATTACAGTCACATTGTTTGTCACACCAGTGTAACATAAGTTTAAGTTGAATTTCTTTTTTTATGATAAACCATTACTTTTAAAAACATCTGGGGGAAAATGTAGAATGATTAATTGTGAGTTACTCCATTTACTACACATACACTAATGACACAACTTCTATTAAAATAAAAACATCAACTGTTTTTTTTGTTACAAACAATTTATTGACATCTCATTCAATAAGCAAACAGTACATCTAAAAAAAAAAAGAATCACTGCAGTTTTGGCACTACACTATACGTAAGTGAGGTACTAAATGCTTCAATGATTGGACTGATTTCAAGTCATCAGGGAAAAGCAAACCAAAGGAATTTCCTTTCATCTCAGTGAGTTTTAGAAAAAGGTAAGTGATACCAGGGATAAAAGGGACAAGGTCACAATTATGGACAGGCGGTGAGGTTATTTTCTTGCAACGCGACACATGAAATGGTAATCAAACAGTTCTCACAGCAAACGCATCACACAGAACAGCAGTGGGGAGCTTGCCCTCTCCCTTTCTTCGCAAGAGTAGATGACAATAGGCTCCATTGCTAAAAGCTCAGCCATCTACTTTACCTCAGAAATACCTTCTATGAAAAAAAGAAAACTTACCACTTCAAAAAAGTCAAATAAATAAATAAATATGTTTGTGCATATTTGCTATACAATGACATATACATACACACACACACACACACACACACACACACACACACACACACACACACACACACACACACACAATGCATATAATCATATATAGATCAAACAGTCACAAACATTGTGTGTTGCAGCCAGGAAAATAGTCAGTTCTCTGTGGCTTGTAACAAACACTTCACTATTCGGAGATAGTAAAGAGTATGTCTGACACTGGACATCGTGTTGGCTCAGAGTTGATACTTGGGATAGAATCCTGAGAAATGTGTTGGACACTGGCCGATGTCTTCAAGCATCCGATAAATGTACACACACATACACCAGTGCACATGCACACAAACCAAAAAAAAGAGGAAATAAAACTGTACAGTAATGTTACAAACTGCAGGTCATTCATTCCTGCAATGATTGATCCTTAAATATTAAGTATAGTAGAAATGTAAATGAGCTAAATACATGAATACACAACTTATCAATCCTTATGTGTGTCACAACTCAGTTGCTTTGTGTGCCACTCTTCTTCCAGGGTGATGCTGTGCCTTTCAGTCAAGAACTGGAGCCTCCTCCCCAATGCAGGCTGGTATCTGTAAAGTCTAGAGTTGTTCCAAACTGATACCAGTAAATCAAAAACAAACATCACTGTAAAAAGGTGGCGCGAGGAGTTTTCTCTAAATAAAAAAAAAAAGATCCTTTCAGCAGCTTTATTTGACCGTGTTCACTGATGAATAACAATGAATTTGGATGTGTGTGTGAACACATTCAGTAATATTCATATTTGAAGAACAGTGTGCAGTTAAAATGCTTTACCAGGTTTTAGGCATAGTAACAGGGGGAGACCAGCAAGTCGGTCAGTACCAGCAGCTGGTCATCTGTGAACTGCTGCTTATGTTGCTGCCAGTTGTCATGGTGAGTCCTTCGGAAATTTGACAGAGTTTTCTTCACAGTCATCTGGAAGACAAACACAAGTTATGGCTATGTTTTCATTTCTTGTAACACAGTAAATAATTGCCATGACATTGCACTGGTTCTGTTGACAACAAGAGCTATGCTGTTGGGGGAAAGTGAGGTTGAAAGATAATTCCACTGCAACAGTATAAAGGGGATAAGTAGGCGATCACACATACTTCAATGGGTTGTGTGTCATTGAGGTGAGCACTCAGGTCCATCAACAGCTGGGGCATCCAGGTGGGCACGTCATATGGGCTGGAGAGAATACAAGCGCTCAACCCGAGAACACCTGCATGGCGCCGCACCAGGTCTACAAAAACACAACAGGAGGGATTCCATTAAAATGAGAGAACAGCATATTGAGTACGTCATCACATATTCCAGACAAGTTCCTTACCGGCAGAGGGTATAGTGTCCACTGTAGAGCCGAGCTCCCTCTTCCTCTTCTTAGGCAGGCAAGTCTTGCAGAGAGCCTCAAAATGTGCCTGCATGGGGGCGTCCATGGACAGGAAATTGCACTGAAGAAAGCCGCTGAGTGTTGTGGCGGCCATTTCTCTTACCTATAAAACAAAAAGGCAGAAAGTGGAGATGTGGACATTTGAAGAGCATTGTGTCACTACGGTGCATTACAACACACATAATGGTGCAACTGAGTTAATGGATTAAATAGCGGATTAATCTGGAAATTTCTGCCAGTACTTAATATAATGATGTCATAAAAGGAACGAGGAGGAAATTGACAAGCTAAAGCAGACTTTGCTTACATCGTACATAAAGACAGCTGACCCCAAAAATCTATCTAAATTGATAAATAGTTCTACAGGCGAGAGGGAAATTATGTCGTTCGGAGTCATCGAGAGACAGTGTGGCTTGGATTCTCCATGTGTGAATCATACAGTCACAGGTGTTCTAAAGGTTCATCATATATTCTGGCAATTATGCCATCACTAACTAGCGTAGCATCTTGGTCTGGTCTTTTTACTGCCCATACTAACACACAAGCCCCAGCACCTTACCTACCACCTCTTGCTGCGCTGTATAACACATAGCAAAGCAACGATGTCATTAGGCAGGGTGTTCCACTAGTGTGTACACTGGCCAGCTGGATGGAAATAGCAGCCTGCTGGGGACTGGGGGTGGATGTGTGTGTGGGGATACTTCTCTGTAATGTGAGCTAAAACTGTCTGTTGCACATTTTATGTCTCTTTTCTCAGTGAAATTCTCAGCATGGAGAGTAAACTTATAAATGGGTAATATGCATATTCTTGAGCAGCGTTCTGCAGAAGAAAAACATATTTAATAAGAAAAGGAAGGTTCCTCATGAGTTAAGCTGGAGGATTTTGTGTAACACAGGTTACTTAATAATATAATAAAAGGAAGGGGTCACTGCATGCATAAAATGTGTCGTGTTAGCTAATCAAGTTCTGTGAACATTTGTATTTGTCTAATAAAGGTGATCCTGAAGAGTCATATATAAGGTCTATGAAATCAGCCTTAGGTTAGTTTAAGAGGCCAAATAAAAAAGGGTACTTCTATCCATCCCCCACTTCTCCTTTGTCTCTACTCCATCCCTCTCCCTCTCATCCTCCTTCAATCTGAACGTTATCTCCATAGCAACAGATTACTGCAGCCTGTGGTTTCCATAGCAACAGCTAGAGGACTGAAGGGGGGGTAGAGAGTGGAGAGCCAGGAGGAGAGTGCTGAATCACTACAGTGAAGCTGAAAGACAGTGAGACTGCCTGCTAGCATAAACAAGCATGTATTGGCCAATAGCTTGGCGATCATTATATAATCAAAGTGCCATACGTTTGCTCAACTTCCAACCATCTTCCAGTGACAGGTATGCCAGACTGACATGATTCAGCTTTACATTTTTAATGTTTCCAATGTTGTGAATGAATGGTTGTTCTCACCTCCAGCTGCTCATCCTCCAGCAGTCGTATCACCAGTGCCCGGACGTCATTCACTGCTTTCTGGTCACTCATGAAGGTGAACAGGTTGTAAAACACCATAATCTGGAGGTATGTGAGCACCGTGTAGCGAGCGTGCCAGGAGCTGCTGCCAGCAATCTGCAACACACAACAATAAACCCATCCCAAATCAATAACATACTCTGAGCATTTTGTTTCATAAGTAGAACAGGCCATGCCATGGATGAGTCCACCATTAAAAAGCTCCTCTTTTGGAGAATGCCACCCATTTAAAAAAATGTATGTGCAATGGGTTACAACAGTTAAATCAGAAATTGTGAGCATGAAGAAGTCGATCATGTGTGTCATACCAGTTCACAGCTTGGAACTGTTCAGCGTGTTAGTTAATCGACTTTGTTAATTACGTTGGCTATTTCTCTCTCTCTTCATGTTGCCCATGTTGTTGCGCATCCAAAAATCGCCAGAGAATCTTCCTGTCACAGTTACCATTTTCAGGTTCTCTCGCTTATTCTCCAGAGAGCTGAACACTATTGTACCGAGACAATTCCTTATTGAACAGATTCATTTAAGAATGGACGTTCAACAGGGCAGCCTCAAAAACCTCATTAAGTCATCATTCCCTTTGAACCTTTTATCCGTTTGCTTATTGGCATTGTAGGTCATAAGACGTGAGGGTCTGTGAAAAGCCCAGTCATGTGTGATGCAGCTAAAAAGTGGAATAATAGCCACAGCTGCCAGATGACTCACCTCCTGCAGAGCACTGAGGACCATTGGGATCTGTTCTGTGTAAAGGAGTCCCTGAGACATCAGAGACAGACAGGTCTTTGCATCCCTCTTCAGTTCATCGTAACTGTCGTCATTCTCAACTGGAGCAATCTGGCACAGAGGACAGAGATAGGTTAACGGAAAGGCAGGCGTCATTTTAATTCCCTGCATGGTGTATACATTAAGCGTTAAAATGTAAAAGTTGGTAGTGACAAGGCTAACTGATCAAAGCTTTGAATGAATGAGCGGGAGTTTCACCTTGAAGAGCAGGGGAAGCAACCGTAGTTGTTCTGGGACCGCAGTAGAGAAGGAGCGACCAGCACTTGCAATCAGCCACTTCAGCACTGCAGACAGGATATTTTTTACGTTTAAAAGAATGAGGCTTTGCTTAAGTTGTAGGTTTTTGAACTCCTACGATAACTAGTACTCACGGCGATAAGAACCTCGACCCACCTGTTTTGAGTAGCTTGATGGCCTGCGTCCTCTCATCCTGCTCTCCCACCTCAATCTCCTCAACCACGTGGTTCTGGATCTCCTCGTCGCCCTCGGTTAGAGGCTTCAGCTGCAACAGAATTCGCTCGGTGAAGTCCGAGATGCGCGGGGATGTGGTTGGCCGAGTGCATGGCAAGTTGACATCAATCATGAAGATGTATGTGAGAACGCTGGAAGCATATCAAATCAAAAAAGGGGGACAACATGAGACAGAGGGAAGAGGGAAATAAAAAAGGTTGATAATCTAAAATAGTGGGTGTAAAAAAAAGGACCTCACCTGCCAATGCGTTCTCGTACATTCTTGTACACCTGTGTAAGTTTGGGCTCCAGGTATTGTAGCAACCTGTGGAGGAGCTCAGGAACACGCCACTCCTGCTGAGCTAGGCCTCCCTGCAGCACATAGAGACGACTGGAAAGGAAAAAGAAACGCAATCATCACAGTTTTGTCAGTCACATCAACATCTGCTTCAGGCAGCAACCTTTCCACTCACCAGGCATCGACAAAGGAGCCCCCCTCTCCGTTGACGGGAGACTCCATTAGCAACTCAAACAGCCAGTAGAGCTTGCGTGGGTCTCTACTCTCCTGTACGAGACAAAAACAACAGAGTCATATAAAAGGAAGGAGTGACACACATTCAACAAAAAAGGAAGGCTAAAGACATGATGGGTATAAACGAGCAGGAGCTTACACAGGCTGTGGCAATGCAGGTGCCCCAGTCTGCATACGTTTCTATTGTGATGTTGGACAGGGCAGTACGGAGCAGCGGACACAACAGCTCCCAAAGGTTCTCAACCTGTAAAAGAGCACAAGTGTAGGTACCGGTTTATTAGCGTAGTAAGATCTATCGTCTGGAAAGACACTCAAAAAAGATTTGAAGAAAAAGCACCATCAGAAACCAGAGCATGATGTTATTATACATAGTATTTTTATGAAACTTTCCCTTGTATAAATTCTGATGACTTTTCCAATGTGAAACATAAAGCCACCACTACATGAGAGTTTCAATTCCGTACCCTTGAGTAGCTCCAGTGCTTGGAGCCTCTGATCAGTCCAGAGATGATCTCCGCAACACAGCGCTGTTTGCTCTCATGTGTGTCGGCCACTAGACGCTCCATGTGTGGCCGCAGCAGGGGGAGAAAAACGTCCCCAAAATTGCGGAACAATCCCTAAAAAAAAAAAAAGAGCAGAAGGAGTCAAATAAATGTCTTTACTGGCAGACTTCAGTTGCATTTAACACGACTCTGGTGGAATCTCACCTTGAACAAACAGAACCTGCGAGGGCTGAACTTGTCTTTGCCCTTACGCTCCTCGAGAGAGAGGAACTCGATGAACTGGTTGATGAATACTGGGTCTGAGAAGTGGTCGAAGATGATCTGTTCCCGCTGTTAGGAAGGGCATGAACATTTGTTTTACTAAATGCAGTTAACATTACGTTATTGGAAGTGTTGTATATTTCCCTTGGGGGGGAGGGGGGGGGGGGGGGGGAGATGTGTTATTGTGCACAAACCTCTGTCATTTCCTCTCTGGTCAGGTTCTGTTTGGGCTGCTCCTCCAGTGGTGCATAAATCATCAGTTTTCTGGAGAACAATAATGAGATGATGGCAAATAAAAACAAAGTGAAAGATGATGTCCAACACGTAACAAAATAATAAATATAACAACGCAGCAAAAGACAGTCAAGTGCAGAAAACAAGTGAAAAATGTGAACCTTGGCCAGCTGTAGTATCCCCAGTGAGTCTTCTCCACAAACACGCAGACATCCCAGTCCTGCTGTGTGCGCGGCAGGCTGCTGCTGTTATACTGGAGCCATTTGTTGTCTTGACGGTCCCCTGCTACAATAGTACTTAGCTCCTTCCCTCCACCTAACAAAGATGAGTGATTTTTAGAAACTAAAATGATATAAGAGAACATACATGAACTGTAATATTCATACACAGTAGACAAACAAAACCTTACGATCCTTACAAAGCTCAGACGGGCTGACGGGGACTTTCTTATGCGGCCTCTTTATTTGTTTCATTATCCCTGCCACAGCTGATATCGCCACCTAATGGAGAACATAAGACATTTCAAATAAAAATGTCCACAGAAAAGACATGCTACTACTTGTTTAATTAGTGGTGTATGCCACACCTTGCGGACATAGAGGGAGTCATGGTTGAGGCTCTTCACAAAGAAGGTAACAGCAGGTGGTGGGAGTTGGTGGTCATCTCTCAGCAGCAATGACATGAAGCCAATTGCTATGTGTTCGAACTTCCAAGGCCTGTAATGTTAAAGCAGGCGTTACAGACTGATGACTAAATATAAAACAGGATTTGATTAAGTAAATATTAAATGAACCTACATGTTGCTGTTGTTCAGGAAGTCCAGCAGATCACCAATAAGCTGTTTGTATTTCCTACAAACAAGTAGAACAGTATTAGTGTTTGCACCTGTTATGTAACCAAATCTATCTTGTTCACATTAAGGTTGTGTGCAGAGTAAGCAGGTGGGTCATGAGTTAGTACTTTCACATTTGAAAGACCATGATGTGAACTTGAGAAGTGGTTGCTCAAAGAAGAGTCTTCGTATTCAAGTATAGGTCTTTGGTGTGGTGATCATTCTTTGTCTTTGTTCCTGATGTGAACTTACTCAACAGACTCGGAGTTTTTGAGCTCCTGCCTCTTCACACTCTCTGCTACTTCTTCCTCTGGAGGAACAGGCTCATTGGGAACAGGATTTCCAGTAGTCATGAGTTGTTTGGCCACAACACAGCACTCACCAGCAATCTAAGGGGATAAAAAGACATTTTGTTAAAACCCACAGAGGGGTGACTGATAAAAATATTGCCTTTTTTTCTTGCATAGCTATGCTGGAGGGGAGGAGAGCAGAGAGTAATGGGGGGGGGGGGGGCGGTTTATTTAACTATTTCTTTTGGGACTAGCTTTTGTGGTAGCAAATGACTGAAATCTATATGTAAAACTGCTGAACCACTGTTAAATCATCTGTTTAGTAACTCAAAATGAGCTTTGTAACCTTTGAAACAAGTGAAGGTTGAGACCTTCCAGTCGTAAAGATTCTTGGGGTATGCTTTTTGGAAACTGGTTTTGACTAGATTTGTTTAGAGAAGACAAAATAGCCGAGAGGAGCAATAAACGCCTCTTTTTATGACCTTGTTTTCTTTGCAGATTTACTATAACTACGCTGGTGGGGACAGGAATTAATATACATGCAGCCTCTGATGTGTCTGCTTACTGGTACCAGAACTTTAGTAATACATTTATTTAAGACAACAGAGACTGACCTGAGTGTTTCTTCATTCATCAAGCTTTTAAGGACCATTTTTATGAACAACAGTGGAAGTGTGAGGTTTGTAAGGTCAATGTCGGTTAAACTTTCCCCTACAGTACATAGTAAAGAAGATTCTGGTAGCTTCAATAAAGCTGCTCCTGGGTGGATTCAAGGGCAAAGACAACGGCAGAGAGAGAGATGCTGTTATTCTGGTGCTAAAGTAGCAATAATCATTTGTTCTACATCAGAATTTTGTCTTTTTAAATTTAGTTGAATTAGACCCATGTGCTGAAACACTGATATTTTTAATGTTTATGACTTAATATTTTTGCAATAAATACAATTTCACCAAATACTTCCAATCAGGGAAAACATACGATATTTTGATGTAGATTATCGTCTCTCAGAGCTAACCTACCATTTCAAAGTATCTGTATTTGATTTATTGTGCTTCTATAAGCTCCTACAGATATAACAATTGCCTTTGATTCTATGACGCATTTGTGAAAGTGTTCGTAGTGTTTTTCTTACAGCGAAGTCAACGCCGATGGTCTCATACTGCCGATGGATTTTGTCTGCGAGGTCATCAAAGAGCCGCACAATGGAGGGTTTCTCCAGAGACATGGCTGAGCTGAGGCCAGAGCGGACAATGGCGGGCCATGTCAGAGCAATGCAGTCCCAGTCGTGCAAATTGGCCAGACACACTCCGCTGTGATTCCCCAGGAAACAGTACAAGGCACCCTGGAGAGGTACACGGAATGTTAATGAGAAAATATGAACATTTAATTCTTGAACATGTAAAAGCTTTGCTAGTTTCTATGCTGTAAAGCACAACTACAGGTGTGTCAGAGAGGACTGTAATACTTTGAACTGCTGCTGTGTGACACTGCTGTTGTCCGGGTTGAGAAACTCGAGGACGTGGGGGATCAGATCTCTGCAGCAGAAATTGTAGGTTCCCAGCGCAGTGTACAACACATTTTGAGCTCTGCTGCGTACCTGGAAGGTGATTAAAAGTCTCAGTTAGGGTATCATTTACTGACAAGTATTAACACTAGTCAAATGTCTTTTTGATTTATAATGTGTAATGGCTAATCCGTGACAAAAACAAAACAGGAATAAATGCCTCATTATGACGTAGATAATGTATTGCTGTGGACTGTGCAGTGGAACTCACTTGACTGTACGTGCTTGTGGAAAGCCTCAACAGATCTCTCATCAGCTCCTGGTGAATGCTCCTGTACTGACATCCTTCCACTGTCAGCTTTCGCAGCTAATAAAACACAAAGAATCAAAGTTATAAAAAGGTATAAATGGTAAAAAATACAATTATAACCAATATGGTAATATTTTTAAAATGCATTTACCTCATGCTGGAGCATGACTCGGTCTATTAGCAGTGCTCTGATGTGCTGCTTTCTGCCGTGGAGCTAAAAAAATACGACAACAAAGTATTATACACCGTCAGTCAGATAACAGTAGTATAAAAGTAACACAAGTGCAATAAAATGTTAGATTTCTCACTCTGTTTTCCATTGATTTCTTCACAAGGTTGAAGCTCTTCCAGCGGGAATCAAACTCATGTTTGTGAGAACCTTTGAATTGCAACAGGTCGCTGATAATCTGAAAGATATCACAGATGAATATATTGATTAGTGTTGGGCTGTGGGATCAATACATAAGCTACTGGCGATAGCCTGCGTCGAGACCTTGAGTGATTCAAGACGGCAAACGTGACTGAAATCAATGCAATGATAACCTATGCCTACACAATGTCCCACGCCGCTTATGATCATTTACAAACACTGCTCCACTGTGGCCTTCTAAAAGATATCATGCGAGTGTATGTTTTGTTTGAAGGATTTGTAATTTATGATTTGTAATAGACACGAGCCATGCACATCAGCAGATGCTGGTAGGGGGTGGCAAAGTGCAACAGGGCACATTTGCTCTACAGCATTAATATCGGCACATAATTCAACACATACCCATAAAGGTATACAGGTTACTGCCTGCCTACCTTGATGATGGAGAAAAGAGACTTGGTGTCATCTTCAGAGTGCTCCAGGATGTAATCTGCAAGAAGAGGTAAAGGAACATGAGACGGCAGGACAGAGACCTACAGTACGCTGTGAGCCTGTTAGGATGTGACTACAGCCTGGTTAGGGATGTAGCTGTAGAAAGAGTATAACTGAGTATAACACTTACGCAGCAGCTGTCTCATCACTTTACAGACAATGTCTCTGTAGTTCTCTCTGGACTGATCTGCAGGTAGAAATAGTGTCAGATTACACTACAACAAACACTATGATTTACATGTATTATGAGCAACACTTTTATCATCCAACAGTTCTTAAGAAGTGACTTGCGTACCATACTCCACTCCAGTGTAGAGGTTGGTCTCATCTAGATTCACCATACTATGGACCCTGGGGGGGGGGGGGGGGGGAAGCAGGTTCGAAGCCTTGTTAACTACTACATAAAGTGGAGTCTGAAAACTAATATTTTGAAATAAAAATGTGCCTCAAATCTGTCCAATATCAAGTCTTTAGGTGATTGTTTCTGTTTTCAGTATCTAAATGTGCAAATTCAGTAGGCCTTCGATCCATGTATTTCAATGCATGAGCCAGAAGAGCTGGTATTGGGTGCTTCTAATTAATCTAAATTCTTATCAAATATGAAAACAACAAACTCCTTGGTCCCTCCCTCCAGAAGAACCCCATACATACGCTAACTGTTTTCCTAGACTTTAACTAACATTTGTGAACCAACTGTGTCTTTCTCTGGTTTTCTTGGTCAGGTCAGTTTTAGCATGTTAATGCAACTGCTCACAGTTCGGGTATGGCCTCTCCTTTCAGTGGAGGCATCAGACTCCCAGCTCCGAGGAGGCAGTGCTGAATAATGGTGAGGCTCTGAAGGACGTCATCTCTGAAAAACACAAAATCAACATTTGATCTCATATATATATAAATGCATTATAGAGCCAAACAAAATAAAACACATTGAATGAACCCAGTCTACGTATAGTGACTTCAGCAGAAATCAGAATGTAATTTATGTAGGGAGCACAGGTAAACACTTGTTCCTCCATACCTGCTCATGTCCTGTTCTCCCTGTGCAAATCTCTGAAGGCGCTGAAGTTCAGGCTGGAGGATCAGGTCCAGTAAATAAAAAGCAAAGGATGTCTCTTCAACACTGGGCACATGCCACCGGATATCTAAATTCCACAGGTCCCCAGGCCGACCCCAGTCCTGCATGGGATAAAAAAAAACAACAATGTGCAAAGATTATGCTTATTATACATTAACTTTAGTTAAGTAGAAAGACATCAGGCTACAATAATACCACTTAATACAAGTGAACCAATTTGTATTATTTGTGGCACAACTCAGATTTCCACTATAGAGGTGTAATCAGGTCAAAATAAATTCAGATCTGGTGTGCATCGCATTCATATACAAAATAGGGTTATGAATATCTGGCAAATGCAACTTTAATCTAAACACATAAAATTAAAGACTGACGCCAAACATCATGCACTAATGCTGGACAATGTGCCAACTACATGCGAGACATCTGATCTGTTGTTGTGCAGGACACTGTAATCCAGCAGTGTTCTACTATCCAGGCCTCCACCAGGGAAGCGTCTTAATGGAATCAAAGTACGAGCTGTCTTCACTGACTAACTGTCTAACAGGAGGATTAATCAAATCAGGTCACAGAGTTGTACGGCTCGTCTCGTTTAAGAACAAATGTCTGTAACAGCAAGTGTTTCATTGTCTCTAAAACACCATCTCTTACTGATTTGGGGGGATGATAACAGAATTATGCTGAAAACATTACACAAGTTTAGTCATGAAGTTTGGTATTAAAGAAAGAAAGACTTGTTGATTACATGTTTAAGAAAATGTTATACCGATTTGATTATTATTAGTACCTTGATGGGTAAGTAGTCACTGATTGGTTGGTGGAAGCCTCCTGGCATACTGCAGTACTCTGTGGGGTAGATGAGGGCTGAGGAGCGAAGGATGTGGTGCAGCAGGTTACAAGCTAGAGTGTAGCCCTGCTTACACTTGAGGTGGAGCGTCAACTGCAAAATCTGGACCAGGTCAGAACGATAGGGCAGGATCTTGTCACCATCCACCCGGGTCACCTGGGGGGCCCACGGAAAAGAGGGAAATATATAGTGAAGTACAGAATTATATAGAGGGGGTGGCAGTAAATACAGGAACTTAGGGGCTAAGTTAGTACATTATGAGTGGTCTAAATCACCTCAGACAGGAGCTGGAGGTTCCACATCAACTCCTTGTCAAGCTCCTCCTCGTTCAACACTTCCTCATCTGTTTACAAAAACAGTGTATGTCAGGCAAATGACAAAGACTCATGGAAGAAAACACAAGTTATGCGTTTGAAACCCTCCTCTTATAGAAATGCGTATTCCTGTGTGTGACGAGCACTTACTGACAGCAATTTGGTTTATGGCATTGCAGCAGTGTGGCACAAACACCTTCAGCGACTCTGCAGGGTGACACTGAAAACAGAAGCACAGGGAGACGACCCTATTAAACCAATAAGCTCCAACAGAGGTTATGCTTCGGGAACCACATGAAGAGTCTGAGCGGACTCACCTTGGAAGCAGCTCTGCACATGTCAGACACCATTCTCCCAGCTACACGCGTCTCAAAGATGTTGGTGGTTGCAAAGTTGAACACCTTTTCCAGAGCCACCTGTCAAAAGAATGTGACAAATGTGTTCATACATGTAGATGTATACTACATGTAAAAAAGGAATGAGACAAGTTTGTGAAGAGTGTTAACCTTGAAGATGTCCAAGGAGCACTGTGTGAGGATGGTGCTAAAGGTGGACGACAGGCCGAGCTCCACCAGACTCTCCAGCTGAGTCATTTTCTCGGTTTCCGTTTCCTCACGAGTTTGTTCCAGAGTACTGCTGTCTATCAGGGCAAAGCATCTGTGCAGAGAACAAAAAGCATGAGTCATAATGTTCAGATATCATTTCACTGTGTGTTATGATGCTACATCTACAATGCTGTGAAAACAATGTAAGAATATTAAGTCATCCAAGTGTGTTCAAATAAACAAGTTTTAAAGAGCAGTAATTATGCCGTCTCTACTTACTCTTTAACGAGAGAATTCACTTTGAACTTTTACAGAAATTTCTTCCAGTTAACTGGACATCTTGTGTTAGCAACTATATCTTTGACCAGTAATTTATTGTAGATAGGCATTAATAAGTTGACCTAAAGAATCTGCTGCTGACTTGTTTGTTAATGCAGAACACCTTCTTCAAACCTCCACGCACCTGTCCATGAACAGAAGCACAAAGTCTTCAAACTCGGCTGAGGCTGAGCACAGCTCTCTTTCCACCTGAAAGTCATACAAAACAATATGAAAAATCTATACGCAAAGGACCATTTAACACCTTGCATTTGATTTATTGCCGAGGCGAGGAAAGATAATTGTGATTCACCTCTGTCAAGTCAGTTCTTTCATGTAGGACGGACGAACAGTCCACCAAAGGCACCAGAGTCACAAACGTAGCAATAAATTGGAATGTGATCTGTGGGGGAAAGGGATGTTTGTATCAGACTGAAGAAGATTGACAAAAACAAAAATACAGTAAGAGGGCTGTAAGAAAATAACCATGGATAATACTAGACCGCACCATGCACTTGCTGAAGTCATTTGGGTCAACGCCGGGCAAAGCCCTCATGAGCAGGGGCAGCATGTGAGTGGGCCCCTCAGGAAAGTGCTGTCCACCTGACACTAAGCTTCGTGCCACACCAATCATGCAGCTCAGAGTGGCTGTCAGCTGGTGGGGCTCTGTTAAAGTCTCCAGAGCAGGGTATGTTCTAGAGTAGAGGCAGAGAACAGTTAGCCCTTTGTGTTCATTTCAAAATGAGGGCCTTGTCTTTTATCTCAAGCGGAAAACTAGCAACAGTGCTCCGGATTCTTAAAAAGCAGAACTTGGGTCAAAGATGTAACATTGAGATTCTCCAGTACAGTACAGACTTACCTCTCCAGCACGGGGGGAATAACCAGCTCAGGCCTCATTAGAGCGAGGTTTTGCAGGGCCTGGGCTGCATCGAGACTGCCCGTCTTGCTGAACATGGCCAGCAGCACCGGCTGCATCATACTCTCCACAAATGCTGTGATATCCTCCTCTGTGAGCTTGTGACTGTCTGGTATCGGTGTTAGCCACGTGGGCTTTCTGTAGCGCTCTCGGTGCAGCCTCCGTACCACGCTGGCTGGGAGACGTTGAAGCAGCCTCATGAGCTTCATCTGGACATGAGGGCAGAGGGACAGAAGGTCGGATACATTACAAAAGGTGGACAGTGTGCCTCGATGTAGTCTGAACAAATGGAGCAGTAGAGGATCTGGACACACAGTTGACACAAGGGACGTACAAACACAAACCAAGACACAGCTGTGTCTCCTTGTCGCGTATGTATGTGCAAATTATAGGATCGCTTTAATACAAGTCAAATAACTCGGGTATGACTGAAATGTCATCAGGCAAAAAATAACTTTATTACACAGTGACATAAGAGTTTCAATTTCTAATTTTCCTCCAGTCAGTGGCTAAGCTGAGGCTCTGAAAAGACATGAATGATATATCATGAACTGACTTCAGCAGTACTTTCTACTCTTAGTTTATTGCAACACGCTGTCTACGTGTAATAAATGACCCTCTCATGTGTATCCAAGCAACAGCCTAGAATATACACAAACACATCCCCCTGCCAAAAATAAAGGTTCATGTATGAGGACACATTGCTGCCTGTGTTGCTTCAAATCTAGTAGCGGTGGTTCCTCAAAAACAGAAAGGTATTTGGCCTCACTCCCGGTGACCTTTAATGGCATTGTAGCAATCTCACTCACATGTTATTTCTGAAGTTGATACAGAGATTCAGGAAGCTTGATGACGAGTGACTGCACACTCCGTCGTTGTTGGAAAAACATGATGTCATATATTTCCGTGCACCAATCAGAGTTACATATACAGCTACATTTCAATTAAAAATGTGATGATAGTTGTGAGGGTTGTTTGCTTATGTTGGCACCACTGTCAATCATCTCCGATTAAACTACACCTTTAGGATTTTTTTACTTTGATTGTTGCGTATTTAGTCATGAATATCTAAGGCTATGGACAAATTATTATCTTTTCCTCAGCTATGTTTGTACTATTTATTTACCAAAGAAAAATAGGACCTGCTGACCCTGTTGCATCATTTAAAAGGTTGTTGATTCAGAGCCAATTATGTTGAACTGCTGCTCAAGAACATTTATATTTCTAACAGACCGTCTAATGAAGCAGTCTCTTTGAGCCAAACAAGTAAGCAGTGACTCACCAACCAGCGGCCATGGTTTGACGGGTGGAAGAAGGATGTAATACTGTTGAAAAGGCCACTGAGCTGTGCTTGAGCTTCCTTGCTGGGTCCTCCCTGAAATTGACATAGTAAGGGTCAATGTGACAAGAAATCTCTACACAACTGTCACTGCAATTATTCACCAAACACGTTATTAATCACCAACAAACTAACCAGGAGCGATGAGACCCAAAGCACCACATGGCTGATGTCGTAGGCATTGGTGACATATCGCGGTACCATCATCTGACTGGTCCCCACAGGGAGATTCAAACTCCTCAAAATTCTTGTGAAAATCTGAAAATGTGAAAAAAACAACAATTAGGGTCTAATAAGCCATGTCTGATTATTTTCATGTGGACTTTTTTGATGTAAAAAGCAAAAGCCCATTACATTTAATTGGGCTTAACAGGTCAGGAGTGTACATTCATGTTTATCAATAACTCATGCTAGTGTTGTCAAAAAGCATGATGCAATCCACTTTCCATCAGTGAGCAACAGCAACAAGGACACTCGATAGTTTGCCAACAAGCAGCAATTGCTATGAAATACACACCATGAGCGCAAATCATAAAAGGTCAGACCACACGTGAGAGCATGTGTCACAACTTCAAAACAAACAAGTATCGGTACTAAACTGCGCAGTAGGTGAAGGAACATTTTTTTTTAACAAACCTTCGGGATGTAAGGGTCCCAATCAATGTAGCCAATGTTGTCATTGGCCAAGCGAGCAAAGAGGTTGACCAGATGCTGCAAAGATGTAGGAAAACATGTTACACTGGGTAGATAGAAATACTGACTATTGTACATGGAGGCATCTTTCAAACAATTTAATCTACTCACCACTTCCCAGCTTGGAAGATTTTGCACAGACAACCATAAGGTGATCAGCTCGTCGAACCACAACCTGTCAGACAAACGCATGGTTACAAACGCAGAAGACAGCCCTACTAAGTACGTACATGTGACATTTAACAGAAAGGCGTTAAAAAGGGACATTTCAGTGAACGTAGGGTTCTTCTAATGTCACTCTTCACTGGCTAGTTTAATAGGTACACCTGCCTAAAACAATCTGAGGTAGAACTTTATTTTATGGGTCGATATGTTTCATGTTTTCATTCCTAATTGGGCTTAACAGGTCAAGAGTGCGTTTGTGCTTATTAGTAACACATACTACTGATGTTGTCAAAAGGGATCAGAACAGCCACTCTGTGGAAACGCAAGCATGATGTAAGTGGCCTCTAATCAGTTACCAAGAGAAAGATCAACAAGGAAACTTGATAGTTTGTTTCTCTGACAAGCAGCAGTGGCCATGAAATACACACCATAAGCCGAAAGGTACTCAGTAATAGGTACACTAGTGTAAAACAAGTTAGGATAGTGCTTTATTTTATGGGTCCATAATTCTGAATAATTTCCAAGAAGTTAATTATGAACTATGTAATTTGGTGTTAATTATCAGGAAAATAAAACAAATAGTTTTCAATGTGTAAACTGACAATTAATTCAATACAATTAATTGCTAGTTTAAGCTAATTTAGAATGTTTTCGTCAGTGCACTGCTGAAATGTGAATATGGGCTGGCCTTGTATACAATTCAACAAAGATGGGAAATTAAGTTTTCCAAAAACAATTAATGATAAATGAATTAAGTTTGAAATGGAGCCGTTTTTTCATAGGAAATTATGGACCCGTAAAATAAAGAGAAAAATGCTGTCCGTGCTAACAGTGCCCAGCATTCCTGTTGCCAACTGCTGCTCATCCCAAATGTGCTCTATTGGGTTGGGATCTGAAAAGTACACTGATGTCCCTTATAAAATCTTATGACCCATTTCCACTGCATGGCACAGAACGGCTTGACTCGACTTTTAATTTACTGGAAGGACATTTGTAAAGATGGCAGCCTGCATGATCACGACATGGTCAATTGACGAGGTGCAGACGTTCCTGCGTGTCGCGTTGAAGATGATTTCACGCGGCATCGCTATGACTATCAGTGATAATCCTACCTATATTGACAGGATATTATCTGCAGTGGAAAACGAAATCTAGAAATGCACCCAGTATGAAAGTGAGTTGAGTCGAGTTGTACCATGCAGTGGAAATGAGGCACGAGTGTGATCACTTGCTTTGTTCCCCTGGTGTACAGGAAAGGATGCATCTGTTCTGCCCTATGCAACATTGCTGAGGCTTTTGGGAGACGGTGACAAAACAAAAAAAAAGGGATGCTCCGCCAGAATTAAGGGGACCTAAGAAATCACTCACCACATCTCTACACTATGGTGTGATGATGTGGGAGGGTTGGAAAGCCGACAATACGCTAATGAATACAAAAATGGGTTTGATTACTAAAAAAATACTGAGAATCAGTAACAGGAATCAATGAGGGTTTCATTCAGGAAAATATAGGAAACTGCAACTGGATCTTGGTTCTCGTTTCAATGTCGCACTATGCAATTCTCCCCCGCACATATTCACAGAGGCACTTTTTTCATTATGCCAGCTCTGAGCTGCTGCCAGTCATGACCCTCAGCATTTATATATGGCTGACACAGAGCTGCTCTTCATTCATTAATCTCTCCTCGCATTAGAAGCCAAGCTATTCTCCACCAGATCTCAAGGCAAACTAGCAGAACTAGTTAGTCTTCAGACTCGAGCAATCTTGGATCTCCATACGTAGGAGACAATGAGAAGTTTCTTACTTGAAACCCTTGTGGTGCAGTTCTGGAGGCAAAGTTGTGGGTAGAAAGAGCTCAAAGTAGCTGATTGCTCGTTGCATGGTGACATCAAAGGGACAGAGGAGTGGTCTCCATTCATCCAGCATCTCCTGAGAAGCAGACGCTGGAAAATATCTGTATAAACAGAGAGAGAATAGCAATTTGATTTTTTTTTGTCAAATTAAAGGCATTGACAAGTCATTCACCAGCTTATGTATAGGTATGTATGGACACTTGAAGCATCACAACCAGAAGAGCCACTTAGAAAGCACTAGAGATGCTCTTAGGTTCCTTACAAATCACATTCTCACACACGACAGATGATTTTATGATGACCAGGCTCTACTGTCAGACTTTAAGAAAAACGTAGGCTACATTCATATAAAGTTAAATTAATAAGACCTTATGTAATAGTTTCAAAGCAATAGCATACAACTGTCCTCATTCTGAATTGATATTCATCAACACCATCTGTATGAACCAGCAGCTACTGAAATTTCAATGTTGGAGCGCAACAGTCCACAAACATGAGATTACAAGTCCTACACCTGGCATATTTTTAGCTGTTAGGGTAAAGTGTGTGGTCCCACAGGGGGATTTCATGGTTTATTATGTGCTTGTGTAACACTGCAGGTTATTTCAGGTTACAAAACCTTATTAGCAATTCCACATCTATTGGAGGCCTTGAAAAAGAATTGTCACTTCCAACCAAGGCCACTTCCCCTCTGTCTCACTGCTGATCCACAACTTCCGCACACTGACAGAAAACCCTCACACAAGACAGAATTAGAGATAATAGGATTATCTGCCTAAATGCAAACTGAGGGACGAGTCCTAGCAATCACGTAAGATATCTGCAGGCGCACAACTAGGGAAAACAATCAGGGACCTGCTGGTGACAGCAATGCTTTGGAATGATGAACCAATATAGCAAAGCCTAATGCACAACAATCAAATTATTCAGAAGCCAAAATATAACCGACGTTAGGGGGTTTTCTCAGCTCAGATTAACAGAATTGTAATTTTCTATATATCCTTCTTCCTATTATTGAATGTCTTTTCAACTTACTAAAATCAATTTTGATACAATCAATGAATTCTCAGAAAAAAAAAAAATACAAACATTTTGCAATCTCATTTATACCCTGTAGGAGCCAACATTTTAAAAGAAGAGACAGTCATAGCCACATACATGACAGAGATGTACTTACGGTCTGCAGCTTTTCACAAGTGTTTTCAGTACATTTTCCACAGAGCTGTAAAAAAACAAAACGACAGAGGAATGTCATGACATGTCAAAAATAACCTCAGAAACACTGATGTTAAACAATCTTCACACCAATGCAACTTGACTCTGATTGCATGCACACATAAACTTCTTTAAAAACACCTGACTGGTGTACGGTGAACGAGAAAATCTTAGGAACTGGTGTGTCGTGAGGAAATTGTAATAATACGTCATTATTTATGGACTGTAGTCAATTCACAGAAAATAAACATGCTAATTGTTGTTGTCGACCTTTCTGGCCGGCCTCATAACAATATACAGACTTATATTTCACTTACTGTTCATTCATAACACGTCGCTTTGAATTCAATCACATCTTTAACACTTTCGTTAGAAGTGGTTTTGGATTTAGGACTAATAATAAAATGTCTTACACATCACAAACTCCTGACATGATTATCTTCACATGGTCACATAACTGTGTTGAAAGCTTTGGACCGATATAACCACAGCTTTTGAGCTCCCAGCCCACAATCCCACCGATCTGCTTGCATGCAAGCTCAAGCCATGCCATGTGGGAAATGCCCTGCCAATCCCACTCAACAACTGGTCACTTATTCTCCACATCATTCAAGCCTTTTTGTAGGTGACATACTCAACATTTAACACAAGCTGAATTATGGGTGACACTCAAGCCGAACTGCAACTATATAAATGCATGGGTCTAGCCCAATGCTTAGCACTGTAAGACCAAAAACACACAGGCCACAGACCAAGTTCAAACTCATGCACTGCAAATCCAACAGCAAGAACTAATCAAACTGAGTGTCCCATTACAAACTGATCAGACACTCAGGCAGAAGGAACCCCAGACTACACTATATGACCTTTGTATCTGAGTTGAAATGAACCCTCGCGTTCACCCCAATGCATTCCAGGAGGGGAGGAAACGTGACAAGAGCTTGCGCTCCTCCGTGACTCCTGAAAATGCTGTGTAGTACTGCAGGTATGGCTAAGTAGGGATAAGTTACAGCAAAACTAAACAAAAATCAGCAATAGTAACACTAATGCCACTGCTAAGCTTATGAAGAAATACATGTTATATATTATAAATTGTTTTTCTTCCTGGTATTGTCATCATCGTATTGTTACTATATTGCTGCCACTTAGAAATAAGATAAAAAATAAACTACACTATTGTCTATCATCAGTCTCTCATGGTTGATATGGGGGATAGGAGAAGGGTAAAAAACTCTGTTAGCTGCAGTGCGACAGTCTCCAATATGAGTGAAATGTTAACATTGCTTAAGTCTTGATTTTTCCTGTCACAATGTGGGGTGTCCAGTTTTTGTTTTCACATGCAATGTATAAAAAAATAATAAAACAAAAACAAGTGCCTCAAAGAATGAATTCAAAGTAAAAACACAAAGAGAAGTATTTTCCTTACCACCTCTGAACCAATTTTAGCATTATGTGTTTAGAGGATGAACGAGGCCTTGGAGAACTGAATGTGAAAGGAGACAAAGGCATAAAGAACACATTCAGCACACGACAGTGCCAATAACTCAAAAATATGAACATACTATGCATCAACTTATACAATTTATTATGTCATACCAGAGTATCATGTTTTGTATGCATGAGTATAGTTTTGAAAGAGGTGAGCTGGCAATCAGCAAAAGGAGCTTGCTTTCATCAGCTGTAATGTAAAAGTGACCTACGTGCTTGTAAAAACGTACAATGTTCCCATAGCACCATAAAAGAGCACCTCGCACTGCTTGCTACTTCATAAGGAATGTATAAGGGTGTTGTATAGGGTAAACCGACATTTAAGCTTGTCTCCAAAACTGTGCTAAAAGTGAAAAGGTCATATAGGACTTTGTTCCTTGTAAAAAGTTATGAAAGGTATGTGGCGCACAAAATGTTCCTCGTTCCCCAAAAGCTGGTCCAATCATGCAAACGCAATAAGATTTTATTCAAACTACTGAAACCCATAACCTAAGAAGAGTAATCAAAGTTGGCAAAATTGGCTTATGGAACTATTTCCCTCGATATACAAATATATCTATGTCTCTACGATGACTAAAATATTCTGTGTGTACAGTTTATTTTAGTTAAGTCGTCAAAGCACAAAATTAACAAAGTGAAAAATGTGCTACCTTGATTTTTAACATTGATTAGACTCTCATCATATAGTATTTACTTATTGTAATATTCTAAGTCATTGGTGGTTCTTAATTACATAACAAGGGTGTGTGATACTCTAAAAGCCATCTGGACAATTAGGAAATGGTCGGCAATGTATTGGTTAACAGTGTAACCCAAACAAGGTAGAAATCCCAGTTTATGATCAGTTCCAAGATTAAAAAACTTTTACCCACTACATTTAATTTTCAGGGATTTTAGTCTTACTCGTTTCAACATTAGCTTTTCCAGTAAGAGGAATTCAGTCACTTGATATGTTCTGTTTTCCATGTACGAAAGTACAGACATGCCATAATGATTGTTTTACTTTCTAAAGTATTTTCCCACAATAATTACTTTACTATCAACAAGATCTGATTAATTCAACTTGCAGGGCGAAGAACACACTCCAGGAAGTCCTGCTGGAGCTTGAGGACTACCGAGGGTGTAATTGAAGGAAATACAAATTAAAACACTTAACTGTCCAAATGTGGCTAATAAACATTATCTGATGTACTACACATTCAAACGTATACAATTTAATTATAGTACACGCACTTTCCTCATTGGATAGGTCAATAGCATTTCCGATGTTATATGATTAAGCATGCTCTAAGAGGTTAAAAACAACAACTAATAAACAGCAACAGTCAAGAACTAGGGCATACTTGGGAAACCAGTTGAGGCCCAGATGCTCTGTCTTGGAGAAAAGAATCCTGTCATACAGCTCATACAGTGGTCTCCACATCAACTGAAGGTCATCCCTTGACAGTAGTTCCCTTTTCCTGTAGGATAAATCAAACATGCAGATGGATGAGAATAACACACAGATCCTAGGGCATCATACAGCCTTTGCGTATGAAAGAAAATGGATAAGATCACAAAATGTATTAACAATAGAGGTTGCAGCATTTTTAGCATCAAAGCTTAGCTCTTAGAGAAAAAAAACGATTAACTAATGAGTTAAATGTGCATGTTTAACATGTGTACACGTTTTTAAGTAGAACAGATGGGGCACATTCTTACTTGAGGAGGTTGATAAGAAGCCGTGCAAGGCCCTGCATCATGCTGATCTCCAGTTTGGGGATCGTCACTAGCTCATAGAGCAGCTTGATGAACAGCACATGGTCTTCTTTGCTGAACTTCCGCCCATACAGTCTCATGTACCTAAATAAAAAGTACAGATTTAGGAATTTCAGGGATGATTTCATCCAGTTTCAACATGCAGTTAGCACCCCTATGAGCAGCATCAACAACACAAATGTAAGGTGCTTATGTTCTCTTGTGTGTAAAAAAGAAAAGACAAAAGGAATAAGCAAACCGGTTCATTTAAGGTTCATATTGTTTTAGACACAACTAAAGCTGAATAAACTGTGTTGAGACCTTTGAAATTGACCATTAAAATTGTTTGTATTGCAAAAATACCAGGGAACAGAATCTGGGTCAACTCCACAGTAAACTTTCCATCTCTGTGAGCCGGCAGTGACTCACTTTTGGACGGAGCATTGCGCCAGCACTGGAGACTGAAACGGATTAAAGACAGCACAGCAACCAAGTACAACTAAATGAAACAATACTCTAATAATCCACTGTTATATGGATAATATTTAGGCTGGCGCAAAGTGACTCATTATTAAATAACTGAAAGATAAATGCATATAATATTGTGATATATTGTCTCATAAAGTCAAGGATAGGAGTAAACTTTCAACCGATGATGATCTCAACATTACACTGAATATCAAAAACTGTGTATTTGAAGCAACCTTAAAAGAAACTTGTGAGACCATAACATTAAAATGTGTTATTTATATTTTTAGATATTTGTTGTGTTGACGCCTGAATCACTGATTAGTCTACTATGTTGTAGTATTATTGTCTATCTGCTTAAGTTGTACCTACTTTTAAAGTATATCTGTATTGTGTTTCTATATCCAGAACCCCAGGAAGACTAAGTACATGTGATTCTTACAGTAAACAACAATGAACTGACTGGGTCAGGTTGAGTTATTTACACTGTATTGCCCCAATTATGAAGCCACAGTCACTGACACAGTCCCTTATCAGATACGCTGGGCACTTTGTAGTTTCAAGGCATAAACAGCCAACGTTATAAAAATTTAGAGTGAACCCATAAAATGACAGGCTTTTACAGGATAGTTTCTGAGCCTGACATTGTCCAGAGAGTGTACAGTTGCAGCAGGAACCAACTGTAAGCCTAGTAAACAGTATATATTTATTGTTGCCCTACAGCCAAATACATAATGTACACAGAGATGTGTTGCACAATAACTTATGTTACGCAAAAGTTTGGTTATCTACTTCAAAATGATCAAGACCGAAAACAATATGCAGTGTGCAACAACTGTTAATGGTACGTGAAGATACCAAAGATTAACGTTAGCTAGTTACTTACGTGGAGAGTTTCCTTGTCCAAAACAGCACACCGGGCCATATCTCTCTGAGCTGAACAGCTCGGCACAGGTTTCCTTTTATTTTACTCAAAATATCATTGGATTCCTCATCTAGCCTATCCGCGTACGGTAGAAGTTTGTTGTATACGATGTCTTTTTGAGGAACAAACCCCAATGTATCAGACTGCGCCTTTTTCATATCACAAATTCTAACTAGCTTCAGTATGCTAGCAAATGTTACTCTGTTTAACTTCGCTCGTGTTCTAAGTGCACGTTGTTATGCTACTTGGCAAATACAACGGCTAGCGATTCCACAGCTAGCTACCTTCTCTGATGATTCGTTAAGGTTGTTATGGCCCACACAGTGACTAAGTTACGAGATTCACAAGTTGATGACACAATAGCTAGCCATATAGCTTAAGTTAAGTTAGCTTCCTTAACCGGAAAACATTAACATGACCAATGTCATCTTTTAAAAATATTCAGGCTAACGAAAAACACGAGTTAGTCTAGTGAATGCGTTTGTACTCCAATTCCTCTCTTTCGGCTAACGAAATCCTAAAAACCTGACAACAAGCTAACAGTCTAGCTAAAGTTAGCTTTCTACTACAAAAGCACAGTCATATCCCAAGGACTGTCAACGTCGACTGATTCATCCAACTACGGCAAAGCAGACGGTAGACGACACCCAGCTACAAGCTACATAACACACCGTCATATCCGCTAGCGACTAATAGGAACTACACTTCCCATCGTTCCCCTCTCCATTCGTCCTTTTTATAACTACTTATCCTTTAGCCACTCAAACAGGATGACCTGCAATCTACTTAAGACTTCGTGTCCTCTGATGTCTTTTCTACTGCAACTGCATTTAAGTTAACTTGCTGTTAGTACGCCGTAGTACATCCGTTATAAGCTTATTATTGTGCACTTTATCTTAGAAGCATGACATTTTCACCAGTGTTAGTAGGTCTGTCACTAAAAGTGTAAAACCAAAGCAAATGTATACTGTCCCAAAAGGTGTGCTTATTACAACTATACCCTTGATACATTATTTATTTTATACAATTCTCATTAAATGTAGGCCTATACACTAAAGTTAACAGTCATATTCAAAGCACAAGGACACATTTTATATTCAAATATTGTTCATTAATTTATGAAAAAGCTTAAAGTTACTCTTTTTTTTTAAATACTTAAGAACTTAAATGTCAGTATTGTCAATAGCTTAGTATATATTGTGAATGTACCTTTATAGACAATATCTGAACACTGCTACGATAAGGCTAATGTTAATATGTGTTTCTTTCCATACAGTCCAATGATTCAGGATGAACATATTTGTAATTTCTAGTAATTGCAACGTTCTGAGCAATTACACAGAGCAGTTCACTCGAGGGCTGCAATTGGCACATTTACAGCACATACGGCGTGCAGAAACAGACGTGTGCCAGCTTCCTTGGTCACAGGTCACAAGTGGCGGGGGAGCAGAGCACAGTATTTCAGAAATCAGAATCAGAATCAGAAATCCTTTATTAGTCCCACAACGGGGAAATTTACATTGTTACAGCAAAAGAACAAGAAAGTAAATTGGCGAGTACACAATAATTAAATAGAATAAAATAGAGTAACAGTAGTATAAGTACACAGTCGTTGATAAAAGTTGTAAAAGTGAATAATGCACATTGCAGTGATAATTGCACAACAGTGGTGGGATTGTCTGTTTTGGTGTGGTGGTCTACCAGGGAACGTGGTGATTGTTCAGGAAGAACGTGTTGTTCCTTGTTTTGTATATGTTTCCTTTCCCTCCTCTGTAGACATTTGGGGATTTCTTGGGGAAAGGAAGCTGGACAGCTCAGTTTTGTTTTCATCATTCCACAAGAAGTCCTTTGAGTTCTTTGGCATAAAGCAGTCGTTGGTAGGACTCGCCTTCTGACACTCTTGCCCCTCTTGTGTCATGTTTTCAAGCTGTCTGTGCCTGGCATGTACACATCCCTAATGACATCAAGGCGCCTACATTTATCTAGGGCATGCTATGTAGGGAACAAACACATCATCTGCATACTCCTGAAAGGTCTTCAGAACCAGGATTCAGCATGTGAACTAAAAAAGCACTGTCGATAAACACAACATCGACCACAGGTATAGCTGGAGATTTAGCCTCATCTGACTCTTTGCAGATGGAGGAGTTGCCTGGTTTTTGTGGTTGTATTTCAGATTACCTTCACCTGTTTGACACATACAGACTTGTAGTGCTGCAAGTTGCATCAGTGTAGCATCTAAGCTAGCTCTCTTGTCTAATCATAACATCCAGTCGAATACAGCTGCTAAAATTGGAGGAGATTCTCTGCCAATGTTGCATATCTATTACTGACGGCTATGTTGGTTGATCTGGCTGGACGCTGCAATACTTCCCCCTTTTTATTTTGGAAGATATCACGTAGCTCCCAGTTAGTCAAAGCAGGTACTTTGGTTTGCTTGGAAATACATGAATGGAATGGATCCATATTGAGAGCATAAGTCCAGCGCCAAGAGAGAAAAGAGAATACTGTTAAGCACTGCTTTATTATACAGTCTCTACATGCATCCACCACCAAATATTAAGCCATTTTCAAGTAAAAGTTAAGGCAGAAGTAAACATGCAGGGCTGGCGTATTCAATGTGGGGCTTTCTGAATAACACCTAGAATTACTTTATTGCCATACAAAAATAATCCCTTTTTAATCATTATTATAACAGTTCGTAAAATTTGTTCTTCAATTCAGCTCTCATAATTGATATATTGAATATTGAAAACCTAAACTATGATGTAGTGTATAGATATGTTTAAAATGACCACAAATACAAAATGGACATTTTTTCATCATATGAATGTTTCACATAAATAACACAACCAGTTTTTGTAAACATTGCTTATACAAAATATCACAAAACATAATGTTAGCGAGATTCATGTTTCAAGGTAATTTGAATGCCATTAAACAATTACAGGGAATATCCCTAGATACAGTATATTGAAAACGGAACATCAAACACCGACACCGGTACCTCAAACATATAAAAAATGTAGTTTTTGTTTCTTTTCTTTGGATGTTCAGTGTAAAATCTCAAAAAACTGATTTATTTCTGGATGTTTTATATATTATATATTTAGTTTTCATAATCGGTCAAATTCAAAATGCCTCCACATCTGAAAATAATCTGAAGATGCACTGGTAGAAACTGCTGAAATAACTACTTAAAAAGGATTTATTCTTTTATAAAAATCCTTTACTGGGCATTTTACTGGAGAGTAATTATTCACAACTGCTATTATTACTATTAGGCTATACATGCACACACGCACACAAGCAAAAAGGTCAATACATATATAAAAATGTAAATCATTCAAACACATTTATCATAACTTAATTATAATGATAATAGTAATAATACACTTCCCAGAGTCTGTCATCACATAGTTTTTACTAAACTAAAATGTGTTTTACAGGATATATTCTTTTTAATTATTATTTTATTCATTCAGTCTTTCATTTTGGAGTATGGATTTAATCAATATGTATTATTTTTTTGAAGAAAAAAAATGTTTTAGTCATTATTGTAGACTAGTCATCTGGATGGAAACCAAAGACTTTAAAATAGGTAGCATGTCCATGATCAGGTCTTCACTGGTACTACAGGTGAGCAGTGATCGCCATCTTGTGGTTAAACGCAGTTGGTACAAGAAGCAAGAACACAGTTTACTCAAAAACAATTAAATGTACCGCTTACGCCCAGAAAAGTGTAGTGTTCAGATATTTTAATAACGAAAGCGTTGACATTGCTTACTTAGCGTATAAAGGAGACCAATTGAGAGGCAGTGCATATTTAGCTTCTCAAGGTAAGGAGACGTTTTACTTGTGTGTGAAACGTCTCTTTGTTATAGACAATATGTTGTCCTGGTAACGGAAGTTGATGTCGTCGTGTCGGTGTCCTAGCAACCTGCAACATACAAAACTCCGTTTCCTCCGTTTCCTCCGTTTCCTCCTTACCGTTAACCAAAAATAACTCAAATTTAGTGTAACTGTCTAAGAAACAAAAGTACTGAAGTACAGCATAGATTACGTTTAGCGGGAAATAATTAGCGCTGGCGGAAACGCACTACACAGGCAGGTGTTTTGAGATGGTGATTGAAAAGCTCAGTTTTACTTGTGATAGACTTCTGTCACACCGACAGTTAGCATGTTGTCACTCTTATTGTGGTATACCACTGAATGGCAAGAACATCCTGATTTACAGTAACATGGACATAGAGCAGAAGGTTTGTTAACAAAGTTGTGTTGCTTGTGTGCTCAAAACACCTTGCAATTGTTTTATTAAGAATGTCATTAGCTAGCTAGCTAACGTAACGTGTGCAAAACACAATGTAGCTAGGTTAAGTATTAGTCCTCATGTGTGTTTTGTATCTGCACATGTCATTAAAAAAACATGATATAGCCTATTTGTTTTGTATATGTCATATAAAACATTTTAATTTAAAATATTAAATAAAAGTAAATAAAACGTACCTAAGGTGTGCACATATTGGCCACAATCCGGTAAGACAAAATAACATATTACATGGTAATACCATTTATATCAATATACATATATAATATTAAAGACAAGATTGATCGGCCAATTACTTAATGAGTTAATCTATCATCAAAGAGCCACAGATGAATTGTTATACTATATTGTATATTTTACTAGAGGCTAAATGTGTGTCCACAGCCCCTGCTGCTCACTGGCCACCATGGTGAGATCAGGGCCATGACCTTTGGAAAACGAAGCGGATCTGTACTTCTCTGCTCTGCCTCTGCTGACTATATCATTGTCTGGGATATTAAACTGTGCCAGAGGAGAACACAGGAGTGTGAGGGAATAGTTCAAGTAATATATCTGTGTGTGCCGTGTATCATGTTTATTTTGTTTTGAACTCTACAACTCTATTTTCTTCATAACCCCTCATTGTTATATATATATATATATATATATATATATATATATATATATATATATATATATATATGCTGTGAGTATGATCATTGTCCTGAGTGAAAATCTTAACAAGCCTGCCATCTAGTGAAATATTCTAGTGAAATATTACCAGATAGGTAACTCATAGTCACTACTATGGTCATGAACGTAATTTGCTTTGAGTATAAACAGACTAATTAATTTGTTTGCAGGTAAAGTTGCAGCTGGAACAGTTATTGGGACTTTACTGGGGGAAGTCGTCCATCTTTCTTTCTGTTTTTCTGATGAACGAGTGGCAGCATGCTCGGGAGCAACTGTATATATTCTCAGCTCAAAGGTACAAGTTGATGCACATTTTCACAGTTTCCCTTGGCGCACATAAACACTCACTGAATACATTTGGCCTCATGAATTGGCTCAGTATATTACTTTCTATTGCTCACATGGATAACAAATATGTACCTAAATACTGTACTTTGTTGTACATCACAGCATATCTCTATTAAAATATGTGTAATATTGTCTATTTGCGATGGTTTAGTAGCCATCACAGGTCATCACTTTATCTTATCCAATTTTTGTTTTCCACATCAGAGACATGAAGTGATCTCTACCTTGACCAACCACCTCGGACCGTTAACATCAGCAGAGTTCTGTCCCTGGAATAAAGACATTCTCGTCACCACATCAGAGGACCGCACTTTTAAGGTACTGAATTAATATTCACAAAATGTAATGTAAAAAATTATCACTGTTTTTGATTTATACCAAATATTGCACAAGCACTGTTATTGAGTTTGAATAACTAGAAACTACTTTTCCGTGTCTCTTTTCAGGTGTGGGATTTAAAAACTGTAGCCGTTTTCTACCAGTCTTTTGTGCTTTCAGGTATGATATTACAATTAAAATTCTTGTTGGAGTGAATTAATTTCCCTGTCCACAACATCAGTCATTCATTTGGCATTCATGCAACTACAGGCCCAAGTCTTTCCATTAATGGTGTACAGTAGAAAGTGGTAGAATCACATGTATTAGTGGGATATATTTAAAATCAGGATCGTTAGTATACAAATGATAAAGTATCCAAACATAGGTATCAAGGCTTATCTTTTTTTTTTTTTAAATGGCCCACTTTGTATAGTGGTGGCTGAAGAGGAGTCAGGGACTTGCAAAATGATTGAAAATATCATATTCTCTGCCAACGTACCTAAAGCAAATTCTTCAATTCTTTAGCCTCTCCACTGCTCAGTGTGTTCTTCTTGGAGGAGAACAGGCACCTTATCACTGGCTCAACTGATGGACAGGTTAGTGACTGAGGCACACAGCCTATAACAGCTCATAATCACATTCAGACACAGTCTATGCTATCGGAGGATGCAATTCCACAAGCTGTGTAACACACCTGTACCTTTTGTTTAGCTGTGGTGCTTTTCTCTCCACGATGACCACAAGTGTCACCTTGTGACCAAAATGGACCTTCAGAAGATGGAAAAAAGACATCAAGTGCATCAAGGCACTGTGAACGATCAAGCAGGTGAAGTTCTATCAAACAAACAATGAAGGAGAATATCTAACACCGCCTTTGTGGATGGTTTCTATCAAAAAATGTATTTTCATAAATCCTATCCCTCTTTCCAGATACATGACTGATAGAGAAAACCAATTAAAATTACTTTTACGCTACTATTTTAATATATTTTCTCCCAGGTGTTGAAGCTGTAGATAAAGTGGAGACTTCAAAGCCTGTCCTCAGAATGGCTTCATGTAGCTTATTCATTGGAACCAGTAATGAGGATAAAAAGTAAGTAAATCATCTCAATAGCATTAATAAACAGTGTGAAATGTTTATAGGAGGTATATCATTTCTGGGCCTGGTTATCATAGGAGGCTCCTGACTCAGTGCTGAGCTGATGGCATACCAGATAGGCCATGTTTACCTGCTAGTGATAATACGTTGTTAATGTTGGTAGACCTAGATAAGCAGTTACAGGATGAATGGATGCATATCACAAAGTCCAAGTCCTTCAGTATAGAAACCAGTCTCACTCTCAAGTGCTCAACAATGATTAATAGAGTTTATAATGTGACATTACCACAAGGAAGAGCTGTTTTACTTAATGTGTGACAAGGAATCTTAATGTTGAAACAAGACGTGATACTGTCAACACTGTGGCCATTCTCAAGGGCTCAATTTTGTTCTCATTTCCACAAGGTAGAAATTGTATTTGATCCAGGAAAATATTACACAAGAAATTCAAACACAGTTGTCGTGAAAAAAGCAACAATAAATAGCTGCATATTTGTGCCATTAACACTGCATGGATGTCATACTCTCACTAAAGCCTGGAAAACATTCCTGCACTAAACACCACATCTTTACGGGCTACTTGCGGCACGTGTCCACGCAGTCACAGAAGACGTCACAGGAAACTTCACACATCACAGGAAACTTTGCAGGCTCGTAGCATAAACTGCTTCAGGCTGTTAAAACATTTGATGTTATGACAGGAAGCAGGCACTTAAAAAAGCACAGGCATAACTCTCTGTGTATTTTGTGGACCACTGGAAATTAAATGGACGTTGATTCCTTATTTTTCTAAGCAAAGCATATGATCTCAGAGCAGTATCTACATAATCTTTACTCTGGACCATTTAACAGACGCTTTAGTGTAAACTCTCTTTCATCAAATGCATGATATCTGTCTGCAACCACTGTTTTACTGGCTTCCATTTGATGGGCTTTAACAAATTTAACAATTTTACTTGCGTGTATTATGGGTTAAATATGCAGCTGGAAGAGGTGCTGGCTTCACACGCCGCAGAAGATGCCTGTTTTTACTGCTTAACTGCAGTATAAGAGAGTATCAGTGCAAGATAGTTAATAAAAATGGTTCTGATGCTTCAAATGAGTCATTTTTTTTTTTAAAACAATCATTTCTTAGTTGATTTAAAACTACACTTCACTATCTAATAACCTGATATTTTCAGTCTATTTATGTGTGGGTCTAATCCATTCATTCATAGCACATATATCCAAAATACTAACAGGTCCATTAATTTCTGATGTTAGTACCTGAAAGCCACATTGTGTAGGATTTCAAATTTAGACTTTTGCGCTCCCCAGTGGTAGAAACAAAAACAAACAAACATGGTGGCTTACAGCAGTGAACGCTACTCTACAAACACCATGAACATGAAAAAAGAACAATTTGAACGGTGCAATTATCACATAAAGGTCCACACGCAATGGCTTTTAAATTGTCTCCATCCTGCAGCGAAGCACACGCTCAGCATAAAAATAATGGTGCACTAAAATGTCAAATTTGTCCAACAATATTATAGCCTCAGCATGTAGCTCAGTGCAGGAAGTGGATGAAAAGGATCCTTCAGACTCAGCTTCCTCTCCTTTCTACTCTGTGGCAGTAGTTTCCATCTCGCTGGGTGTACATAGTTTAGACTACATGAAGTCAATGGAAACTTGAATAAAACCTATGGTGTGCATGCCTTGCCACTCCATCACATCAGTATGTTTTTCTTTAGTATGTGGTTACATTGTCTTTCCCCAAATGATCTCAAAAAAAGGGAAATCCTGTAACAGTTTTTCCATACTTCTCTGTGTGGGCCCCTGCAGGGACCACAGCTGGTTATGTATTGGAAGCTCCGATGGCCTGTATGTGGTGGATCTGGCTACCTCGGAACTCCTAACAGCACTATATTTCAGGGGTAGGCTGCTGGTGGTGAGACTTCTCCGGTTGCCACTGTTCTTCTACTGTACTGCTGTAATATGTTTTAAGCATTTATGCACAACCAGTGGACCATTACTCTACTTTGGCAGACATTCTATAAGAGTATCTTTCTTTTTAAGAAACACTGATTGATAAAAAGAAAAAACTAAAGGAAATGTACTGACTCATTCTTCTAGATTACCCCAATTTGAGCATCACAATGGCTGGGTCGTGGTCCATCTCTCCAGGCTGGGATGACTCTGTGAGTACTTCCAATAATATCTTGATAAACCACATTAAGACATTGCGCTATAACATCCTAGGGACTAATGGATGCTTGTAGTATTTATCCATAATCAGATTTCTCATTGGGTCAGACCACTTGCTGAAGATCATGCAGGCCTGGCTCTTTTGTCATTCCTGCTAAATCTTGTTAGTTTATGATGATAAAAGTCACATACAAATTACTACAAGTTTAACTACTGAATGTGTAAAAATAAATCCTTTTCATAATAATATGAACCACTGAAATCAATCTCTATTAGGTATCTGGATCCATGTGGAATTCTTCAGTTAGTTTCCAACACTCATTTTGAATGTCCCTGTAATCAGCACTTAAACTTTGTTTCCACAATCCACTCTAGGATTATGTGGTATGTACATATTTACAATATTTGACTGTGGTTTGCCTCCTCAAGGAAAGTGATATTTTCAATTTCTCTTTTTTGAAACACGTATGGGGTGATGCAAATGTCTTAACATGTATTCATTCCTGAATCCCTTGTCACACAGATAGTGTTTTTAGTGAGCTCTTTGTTCACCCCATGTGTGGCCCTGTTGGAATTACGTCTGTGTGACCTACGGAGCACCTTGGCTTGTGGTGAAGGCTTTTCAGTGTTCCCGAGGTAAACCTAGAAAATATCTGGTGACTGATGCTTGTATACAAAAGTCAAAAGCAAGAGAAAACAACTGCTTTTCTTTAGCTCAGCTAATAGTTTGGTTATAGTCTGGAACTGCTCTGCTTTTTTATATGTAAGCTTTTAAATCTGCATGGGTTTTCATAAAACTGCTTCAATCCAGAAAATCATACTCATTACTCCCACAATAACATCGCTTTATAAATGCCAATAATGTCAAAATTGTCCTCCGGGGAAGGAATGAAATTCATCTAGGTATTACCTGTACCTCCATAAATGATTATTTAGCCAGCAGCACCAATAAATGCTAATAATTTCCTTATTGTTATGTTTTTTCATGCTTTAACACATTTGCAATTTATGAGCCGAAGCACAATTTGCGAAAACTGTGCAGTTGTAGACTTTTGTTGCTTTCTCTCAGTCACTGGTCGCAGCAAGAGGACATATAAGTGTGGTCTGTTTTTCAGTTGGTCTCCTGCCTGTAACTCCTTCTGACTCTGACATTTCCATATTAACTTGGCAAATTATAACCATTCTTGCCATCTGGTTTTTCATGAGTCAACAATATCATGGTACTAAGAATTAGAAGGACTAATAATCCTCAACGCTGGAAAATGCTATGCTCCTTCATTTCCAGTATTTCTTTCCCCCCATTTCCCCCCTCCCTTGTTTTCAGTTGTACTCTGCTGCTTGAATCTCCTCTGAATGCCGAGTTAAAGAAGAAGGAGCCCGAGCATCCTAAAAGGAAAGGTCAGCATCTGAACACCCACTCTCCTCTCATTTATGCTCATGCACATCAAATAAAAAGGGAGCTACTGCTGTTTGATGACTGGGTTTTAAAAGTATGACCCAATTTATAGTTCACTCCATGTCTGGCTCGTTGTCTGTTTTGCTTGGACACAGACAATTCACTTAAATTGTACTTATTGTAGGTTTATCAAAAGTCTGTTTGGCTATTACAAGAGCTAATGAGAACCTCCTCATTCTCTGTAGATATAGAGGATGGAATATATGCCACGCTTTGCATTGTGGCGGGTGTTGATGTGGCATCCATAATTAAACTCCCATCACTTTTCATTTGCCACACAGGCAGGTACTTCAAATTAAGCAACAGTGAGAGTACAACACATTTAGACACATACGTTCTCATTAATTAGCTCTTGTATGTTTGCTTCTTGCAGTTGTGGATTCTGAAGTAAACTGAGCATGTTTGTGGTTCTTTGCTGTATCATTATGATCTGGCTGCTTGAAACTATTCTGCTGGAGACCTACAGTACAGTATACTGTGGTTTACATGTTGCTTTTACAGAGGGTTACTGCTGAGAAAGCCAGTATTAGCAGGGCTCCCCACAGCTGGAGTGAAGTGAGCTGACAGTGCCAGACTATGTAGGGGATCTTCAGGGGAGTCCATAGGTGCTGCGTGACTGCAGTGTCAGACCAAAAACCCACAAGCATTTACAGACCAGTGCAAGCCACCATGCTGCCCCCATGTATCTCTATATTCTTAAGGATATCTGCAGAATTGTATACAAATGACACCGTAAACCTCTCAGACTCCTGGAAAGGAAAATGTTTTTCCATTGTGAGTCTGGTGCAGCTTTTATAAAAGAACTGTGAGTTCACATTAGATATCACATCACACCACCACGTTACATAAGCATGAAGGGAACCAGGACTCTTGGCTTTTATGAGATGATGATGATAATCAGCTGCTATTGCTTTTAGCATGATGTCACCTGTCTGAAGTCTTTTTGCCTGGATTAAGTTGTTTTGAAGTTAGGGTTATCAGGGGACTACTAAAGCAGCTGTTGGCGTTTAATGGCCTCGACTGCATGATCAGAACTCACTTTGAATGTATCTTAGTTTTCAGTAGAAAGTGGTCAAATCAGTAATAAAGTAAAACATAAAAAGATGAAATTGATACACTGGCAATTCAATGTTTTCATATGTGAGGAACATCTCACTTTATAGAAAAAGGTTGCTTTCATTTGTCCTTAGACTAACATTTTAAAGGAGAGACAGGCTTAAATGTATGTAAATCATACTGGTTCTCATCTACAATATGTGAATGACATCCGCCTACTGTGACATGGCATAGAACAATAAGCATCCAGAGCTCCTTTGCTAGTAGTGGGTAGAGTGATATGGGAAAAACATTCAGTGACACACAGGGAACTGTGAGGCTTTGACTAGTCCGGTTTTCATGTAAGAGGATAGTGTTTCATGCTCCTGGCGTTTTGGGCCATTTGTCACTACTGTACAGAGCACCTCATTCTTTAGTGAATCTAGTTCACATCCAGCTCTCTATTAAAGTTTGATATTGTGGTTAGTATTTTATTCACATAGCTACATGTAGTAGTAAATGCTTTGCCCTCTTTGTACATTTCCCTTCAGTATGCTCCACACATGTTGCACATGGCCAGCATATTCTTTAGGTGCTACATGATTTCTATTGCTGTGAGACCCTTATTTTGACACTATATTCGTAATTCCTGTCAGTCTTCAGTTACCGCGCCTCTGATACCTTTTTACTTCTACTCTCGCTCCTCTCTCCTTCTGTGTGACTCACTTTTCACAGGTCAGTAAGGCAATAACTCATACCAGAGACTCTGGTTACAGTCAAAATAATATAGAGACGTATATACCGGCTATGGTTTATACATTTTTAGAAACTTTCCTTGGGCCACATTCAACAGCTAACTCAGCGGGAGGTCTGAGTTTTCCCATCTCCTGTTCTCTGCCTGAGAACAAGAGTTAGTGGTTTATTTTAGAATAAACTCTGGGGCTGGCCTGAACCTTGTCCCTTCTTATGCAGACAACCCAAACTGTAAAACAACTAGTTGTCACTTCTTAAAGTCACAGAAGCCAAAGAAGTGATGTATTTAAAGTCTTTGTAATCCTAACAACTACTTATGGTTTTTAGTCCTAGGCACAGACCTGAATACAGCAGATATAACCTTATTGTAACATTACTCATGTGTTGCTCCTTTAGCTGTTGCATCAAAAGCAAAACATCCTAAATATTTAAGCTAGAATGATGAATTTAAATATTATGAAAGTTTTTTTCTGCTGTAATGGTTAAAGACAAGCTTGGCTAAGTGTTACACAATGACTGCTGTAAAAGGAGCACACAGCCAACCCCTGTGATTTTACGCAGATACGACTCGACTTGGAAATTTGTCTGAAACTCTCACTTTGCATCATATAGCGTCGAGTGTAAAGTCAGCGTAAATTCTGAGAATTTTACTGCCCCACTAAACTTAATGGCCATTATATATCAACAGGGGGTTAATAGGGCTGTTCAGCAATGCCAAGGGATTGTGTTGCCAGGTAATTAGATTTCTGGACAAAGATTTCCTGCATGTAATCTGTTCTGGAGGAAAAGCTACTTCCAGTGCCCCACCTCAACACACAACTTTCTCAGCAATGGCAAATTTGTCATATTTCCTTATACTGTCTTTGCTGATTGATACCATATAAATCCAATTTGACCTAAGTTAAATACCAGGACCACGAAAGCTTTCACCTTTGCTTTATAAACACCTGGTACAAAGAAGGCCTCTTCATGGAAAAACACGACTTACGCTTTCACAGAAGCTTTCACAGAAGCAACACCGCATGAAAAGTATCAACACGTTACAGATAAAGGAACAACATGTACCTAGACAAACTCACATTTTCACAAAGTCTGAGATAAAGGGGGAACAGGGTGGTTGTTTAGAGGTTGTCAAGTGTACTTTACTGAAAATATCCTTTAATCCAAAACTGGAGTGAACATTGGCACTGCTGATCAAAGATGAAACCTTCCAGATGTGCTTCTTTTTGCATTTTTGACTGGTTGGTTTAACTTGTATTAAATGTATTATTGTTTTTTTGGAACGTGCCTACAATGAGCCTAAGAGGGACAACAGATAGAACCGAGCCTGCTTAGCTGTTCAGAGTTTGTCATTTTAAGGATTTACTAGAAAACTAAAACTACTGACATGTGGTATGTCTATTTCTAACTTGATATAAAGTTAGTAACCATAGGTTTGCTTCTGGATATTGACAGTTTGAAGTTCAAATGTTCAATCTATCATTTTGACATAAAGAAAATAAGCTTCTGCTGTAAACACATCTGTGTGACCAGATAGGACGACAGCACCAATCAATCTGTGTTTTTCAAGTTCATGTTTAATAACAATATGTCAATAAACTGCAGCACCTTAAAATAATTTAAAATAGCTGTCTAAAATATATACGTAAAGAAATTCAAGAACACTCAGTCTCCTTATCCAGGTTACTTGTAGTTTGTGGTCAATTAATTGTATTAGTTGATCCTTTAACGTTATATAAATTCTCGGGATATTTCTGCTTTCTGGTGATAATCTAGAGTTTGAATCGAAGTCAACGCTGTAAGACAAATCAGTATATGTTTTTTCTGATGAAACCTAAATCCTAAATTGCCGCTGAGAAATGATGTGACTTTTTCTTGCATTGCCTGTATTTGACAGGAGAAGCGTTTTTGGAAAGCCTCACACATTTTAATGGTTGTGGAAAAAGTGAGCTCATTGTAATATAGTAAAGGCACTGACAGCGAACAGGGAGCAGGAATGAACCATCCCACAGTTTGTGGCTAATGCACTTAATGCTCAGAGCACGCAGTGGTCACCCAAGGATATTGTATCTAGTCCCAGTGTAATCCATGAAAAGCCCGTACAGTATAATGAGCGGTTATATCCTAATTATGGATATAATTCCTTTTAACTCATGTGTAACATCCACTGATTTCTAAAAGGACTATTTCTTTGTAATATATTTGATCTTTATTTTAGGAATCTGGAGACGGAGGTCATTTATATCCTGAATGTTGTTTTTTTTTCAGTCTGTGTCTAAATGACTGTCCTTATCTTTTTTACAAAGGAGGAATAAAGGAGCAGCCTTTGATTTTCCACTCGAAAGTGAAGTCATCTGGATACAGCAGTGCCCCAAGGTAGGTTCACACAGTAACTTTTTGTCTAATAGAAAATCAAATTACAGTTTATCACAGTCCGATAATTGGATCAGGGTCAAGAGCAACTTTAGGAAGGATTGGAAAGGAAAAATAAAGTTCAATGCAGCAAAATGCAAATAAATCGGTATGCAATGATGTTTGATTAATCAAATAAATTGATACATGAAAAGGAAAATGTTTTTTTTGTTTTGTTTGCTCTTCAGAAGTATTATGTTTTCACCTAAAACAAATATCCAGAAGAATCCTTCCTCTAAAAAGGCTAACAAAAACACGTAAGCAGTCCCATCATTTAAAATGCAATGTTGACAACATTTTCAAAGGTTATTGTTGATATAAATACTAACCTTCTTTTCTTTTTTTTTTATCATTCAGAGGTTTACTCCTCAGAGATTATCCCGCAGACAGTTCAGCACCTGCTATTCCATACATTCATCTAAACCTTGTCAACAAGCCAGTCCACTGCCTTCAGTATTCAGGTGAGACGATGTTCCTACTGCGATACTGACCATTGTATGCAAAACATTATATAATAATATATTGAAATGAGTCCAAGATCCTGATGTCTGTCTGAAGGCTGAACTACTTTAAATTCAAAGGTCATGTGTCAGTACCGTAGGATGAAGAATGAAGGCCTTCTACATGTATTGGATTACAAAGGAGCCTGAATTTGTCATATTTGAACAGCAGTAATAGAGTTTAAAGCATTGCTTAGCAAACAGAAAATAGTTATATACTGAATCCAGTTTTGTCCATCCATCCTTTTGGAGGGTAAACAATCATTTTAGAAGTATGACTGACAGATTAGAATAGATTAAGACCAATTCATTGTTGTTAGATTATTACATTATATTTTGGGATACATTTTCCTGTTTCAGACAAAACGCATGACTTTTATTACCCCTATTTTGACTGAGAAATCCTAATGATTCTGTGTTTCCTTGTCTCTCCCAGGTGATGGCAAACACATCCTGTGTGGTCTTGGCGACAGCTCAGTGTTATTGTACAAGTCCTCCCTTACTGGCAATCCAACTGTCTACACAGGTGCATGAAGTGGTCATGAGTATACATACCTTTAAAACTTTTGCCCTCACTCACCTCACACTCAGCAGTTTGTGTTTCTTTCATGAAAAGAATAATTCATGTGATGCATTATTCATGAAATCGTTTAGAATAGGGCTTTCTTAATTGACCCCTTACAAATGATGTTCACATTTTAGAGCAATCCTTTCCCAGGTTAAGATCTTACCCCCTGAAGACAAGAAGAATGACGGTACTAAAAGGTTCATCCTCAGTTTGGATTTAGGTCAGCCTTATTTGGGATATTGTGCATGGATCCTTGGCTTAAGATGAAAGACTACAGGAATATCCAAATATTCACTTACTCAGCTCATCACTGTCAAAGTTGTGGATAAAGAAGGGTTTTTTTTACCAGAAAAGGCATGGTTTGGTTGTATTCCAACGCAAGAATTTGGTACATACCGTCTTAAAACCTCGGTGTTGATAGATGAAAAGGTCACATTGAGAGACCAAATTCCTCACTATATTTTACACAGTATTGAAAATGTAATAACTGAGAGCAGTCAATTCTGTCTGCCACCCAGCGATCCTAGGCAGTAAAGTAGACACTGACAGGCGAAGCAAGGACATCTACCCATGTCAAGCATCTGTTTTGCACTTGATGGCTCAAGTGCAGCGGGAACAACGTCTCCACAAGGGGGCAGCAGAGATAAGATGACAGTAGTTGGGGTGACCAGTCAGTCACCGTGTGCCTCTTCTATTCACTCTGCCTGACTCTCAGATCAGCACCATACAAGTATATGTCGCTGCCACACGCTGTTTCCAGGTTCATTTCAAACCTCTGTGTTTATAAGCAGGGCATGACAAGCCAGTGGGCAGTGTGAGCTGGAGCCTCAACAGACAGTGGTGGTTGAGTGCGTCAGAGGACCAGTCACTACGAATCTGGACCCACGGGAACCCAGAGCCTGCCATCATCATGGTAAATGTCCTATGCATTCACTAACAAACACTTGTACCTATGCATTTGTTTTCCTCTTTTATGGATTTCATTTAGTCCCTATCAAACCTTATCTTCACTACAAATCCTAACCCTTATCAAACCTCCTCTCAGCCTAACCATAAAAAACACCCAGTGAAATTAGGACCAGTCAGAGTGATCTCATATCGCAAAAATGTCCTCACTCTGAAAGTCTTAAACTCAAATTGGTTTAGAAGTATAACACAATAACTACAGACTCGTGCCGTGCACATTTTTGTCTTCTAAGACGGCTATGATGGCTGGGAGGGTTTTGCCGCTAATTGCAGTGTTGTAAATGAGGCAACAATGCCACACTTGAATGACAGTAAAAAAAAGGTAGTTGCTACTGTATCCACAATGTTTTCATTTGTTGTTCTCAGGACATGCAATTAAAGTATAACGTCTCAGGTTTGGATTTTGTGATTACATTTAATTATGGTAATATGAGATGCGTAGTGTATTAAGGGGGATGAAAGGGTGCACTATATTATATAGTGGTTAATGCGGGCAAGAGATGCTAGGATGAACATTCTCTAATTTGTTTTGTCTGTTACGCATTAGAAGCTGGCGCACCTTTGTAACAAAGCTTCTGCAGGGGGATTTCTGTGTAATGTTCAAAGTCTATCTTTGACATATTGATATAAAACTTGCGTAATTCACTTTTTCCTTTTCTAATAACAATATCCTCCTGGAATTAAAAAAGAGAAAACAAAATTAATTGGGATGATGACATGGTGGTTTTCTTGGCTCAAAGATAGTGACTTTGTCATGCAAAGCATCTGCTGGACTCAGAGTGTCCAAAACTCTGATCATACGCAGACCCTCCTTACTTCATTGGGTATCACATTTAACGGGACAGTCAGAAGTGTGTCTACTTCCCTATGCCAAGTGCAAACTAAATCTGGGGTCTCCCCAAAGCTGATGATAACCATCCCTGCTTTGCTCTACTCCATGACATTGTTTTGAGCTTGGCTGGTTCTGAAGCCTTTGACTGCTTGTTGTTCTTGTGAAGGAACTTGGCAACAAATGCAGGGACAAGAGTTCTGTCGGGGTGAGCCAGAATAACAAATAGCTTTGTACAGTTATACTTGAGTTATACTTGAACTCTGGAAAGAAATAACTGCAAATGACCACATAGTATTTAAAAAATGTATCTATAAACCTCAATAGGTAAAATAATCTGACAGGACAGCCCCTCTGTTAGCGCCTTTTACCTTGATAGACTCTAACCTTGCAGTTTGGGGTTTAAGCCCCTATTGGATGTTTTATCTGAGATCGCCCGCTCCAATTGTGGAACAGATTTTCCCTTTTTTCCACAGGGTGTGAAAAACTTCTGACTTTGAGAGTTTCGTGTGTTCTGGGGAAAGGCCTGGAGATAACAGACACTATGTGAAGATTATCTCCCAGTATGTCGCATGTATCATTTTGAGCAATTAAAAAGCTATAGTGGTGCACAGCACTTACTTTTACAGCTTTTTATTGCTTTAAGAATTCAGCCGTGTCTGTCTTTTAAATCAGCCTCAGGCAACATGGAGTACGAAGTTAGACGAAAGTGTTTAGACTTTTCTTTCAAGGTCTCTGTCTTTTTTTTTGTTTTTGCATCAATGACGTTCCCAATAAGAAAAAAGAAAAAAGACAATTACGAGAGACATTGATCAAATGTATTATTTTTATTTATAATTTTAGTTTAGTAATATATTTTCTGGCATCGTAAATGTAATTCCAAAAGATTAGATTGATTTTTTTGTCTCCTTTCTTTCCTCCTTCAGGGCAACAGTATGTTCTCCAAACCCATTAGAAGTGCTCAGTTTTATTACCTCGACAAATTTCTGCTTCTGGCATCTGGGCCCTCTGTATACCTGTACCTGTATAATGTGGACATCACACGTGACAACATCAAAAGGTAATTACAAGGCTTATTATACAAATCAGCAGCGTGTGTACTTGATAGTGATGCCTAAACTAGCTATGGGTTTTGAATTGGTTTATCCTATGCATGTCATTTATCTTAATGTCTAATATAAAAATGCATTGTACTGTTCAATGTAAAGTATAGGCAAAGATTTCTCTTTCTCTTTTGGTGTCAAGGCTGGATCTCAGTTTTTCACTAGAACAAGAAATATTCAATTTATATATATATATATATATATATATATATGGCTTGTATTCTAGTATTTAATAATCCATCTTCCCTGGAAACCATTGATAAAATACAGCTGAAAGAAAGGTTACTGGGGCATGGTACTGGTCTGTTCAAGAAGCATCATTAATAGTGTTGCACAATCAGAGTGGCTTACATTCAAACCTCAAAGCTGCACATTAAGATCACACTCTTATTGGCCTCTAAATAGTAACACTGACACATTGGGGGTTAAGTGCCTTTCTCAAGAGAACATTAACAACACTTACAGGCTAGAGAGAGCATTTATCACAGATTTAAACCAATCATTTGCTACTTTTCACCTCCAGCTATTATAATAATGACGACTACATACATTGTTACAACATTGCAATGCAGGTGAAAAGAGAAATATCCTGTAGATCAAAGGATTGATCTTTTGTGAGACTTATGTCATCTACTTTGTTGCTTGAGCCAGCCTTTTACTGATTTGATGAGTGTCTGGCTATGTTTAGCTGCTACCACACACTGACACTCATTACCACCCAAACTGCTTGACTGTGTACTGTTAACTGTCAGCTTATTTTGGAGGCTAGGGAACTTACAATTAAGGGTCTCCGTACCCTCTTTGAGCAGCGCATGTTGCTTGTTCATCTTTTTCCACTTTAGGTAGTTATTTGTGTGATGCGTCTTGTGAATGGAAACACTTAAACTGAAAGTCGTAAAGGGTAGTGACTTTTCTCCTTCAGCCGTATAACTCACACAGAGATGTAGAATTATAGGAGTGCAGAGTGATTATGTTACAATTGTGATCATACAGTATAGTCACCTTTATTGGTTTAGAAAGTTCTTCTTTTTCTTATTAGGTATCAGCAAAGGAGTGTCGTCAAATTGGCAAGCTGCATTACGACGACATCAGCAACAGACATCACTGCCTTGTCTGCCATCAATGATTTCTTCTCTTGTATCCTTTTTTTCTTGGTAGAATTGTTTTCGCAGCAGAACGTGCTATAGTTCAGACTGCGCTGATGCTGTGGAGGGCAAAGGGGACATGTGTTGCCTCAGGGCAACCGCTGCCGACTGTACCCGTAAATCATTTAGGTGTCTTTCATTTTTCAGGAATGTCTGCATTCCAGCCCCTTGTTAGGTTTTTACTATGCATTTACAATAAATCCCCCGAGGTGAGCTGCGTCGGGATGAGTGAGATCCTTTCAGGAGATATTTCGCACCATTGTGCTTGGAAGTAGAAAATGGGTAGACAGTGATTACAGTAAAGATAAATTATATTACTCATTTGTGTATCATTAAAACCCCATTGAGATTTCTTTAGAGGAATAAACGGAGAGAAAAAGCAAAAGGAGACTCTCACTTAAATCCACATGCATTTAACATGGCATTAAACTGAATAAATATTACTTTATGAAAATAAAAAGTGTTATTTAAAAAGAAAATCAAGATTTTATTGTATCCTTGCTTTTAAAATATCTGTTTATCATATGGAGTCAGATGTTGTGTAAAACCTGAGCATAAAAGAGCATAAAAATGGCGAAACTCAACAAAATCACTAAACTACGCTCATTTGAAAGCAAATGTACTTTTGCTTTACAGCATGGAATGATATGAACTGATGTATTCATCTATTTACTATTTACGGAAATGGTTTTCTTTGTCTTAAACACTTCGATATCACGCATCTTGTCTACAGCAGGCCTAAAGTTTGTAAATAATAATTGTTTTTTTGACTTTTCTTAAAAGCTGTCTCAGACATGGTTCTGGTGTGTGGCTCAGATCGGTCCATTCAAGTATTTGACATGAACAAGGGTGTTGTTGTTTCAGCGCTGCCTGATGCCCACAGCAGAGCCGTCCACTGCATTACACAGAACAAGGTGAGTCCATTAAATGTTCCTGTCAAAAAACTGAAAAGGTTCCATCTTCTTTATATTATGTTATCTTCATTGTATATTGTTGTAATGTCAATAATAATAAAAAAAAACATGTGTAAAAATGTCATACCACACTTCTATGCACTTCTATTTCATGAGGCAGGTGCGTAGACGAGAGAGAGACAAGTGGATCAAAGGTTGTGGGAGTTTCTTTGCAGCATATATGAAGTGACACACAGCACAATTAATGTGTTCCATATGTGCTCTCTATGCATAGATTCTTCAGAGATAAGAAATTGTTAAGTATAGTGTAAAGTAAACTGGAAACCATTGAGCAAGCTTTACCCCTATTACGACTGATGTGAACAATAACCAGTTAAAATTCAAAATGTGTGCATTCTAACTAAAATAGTGACTATTAACTTTAAATTAGTTTTTTTTTAACACAATCTGCAGCTTCAACTCTTCCCTTTTTAAATCTATAAGCCATTTTAGTCAGTGTGGTCCTTAAAATGCCAAAAATGTTACACTACTGTTTCCTCATTTTTATCTTAGAAAGTTTGCCTTAAACCATGGACATTAGTATACTGTCAGAAATATAAGATTATTATGCTTCTTATCAAGTCTACTTCACAGACTTTGTTTCTTATTTGTAGTTTGCACTAAAACTTATGATACCCTCTGACCTTTGTGAAAGGATAGAGTCAAAGACATCACTTCCCTCCACACACAGGCTGATTGACGTTCAGACCCTCACAGCTAAGATTTAGCTCGGCTTGACCTCAAATGATAGTATGATCCTCGTCTTCCATCTTACTGTTGAAGGGTCTACAATTTGGCAGATGTTGTAGTCTTACATAAAACTTCTAAGAGTGTTGCGAGAGTTACATAAGGCACAAATCATCTTTGAGTAATTAATAGTGTTTGTGGTGTGAAGGAAGAAGGTCATGGTTAAAAAAAAAAGAGTTTCCATGACAGACAGACAGGACATGCCATCATCAGTATCATTCATCTTGCTGAATGTTTGAATGTAAATCCCTGGTGTATCAGGATTAAGAGAGATTCATGGTGGATGGTGGCCTTGGAGTAATGCTGTTCCATGATGCAGTTTGGGTTTTTGTGGCCTTACTCCCACATCACTGTCTTGGACCAATGTGGGCCCAATTTGCTGGTCTCTAACAAGTAGACAGCTTAGGCCTGTATCCACATCCATTATAGTGCTATGAAGAATGTAAAACTGCATCATCACTCAAAATGAAACTATAAATATCCGTAATAAATTCATGCATCCGGGTCTAGGTTTTTCTGCATGTTATTTACATTTCTGCCCAGCTATCATATTACATTTTTCAGTGAAATTAATGTAGTGATTTCTCTCCATATATGGTCATATTAATGTTTGCCAGCTTTTGTAATAGCAACAAAGCCATTCATTGTGATCATAGTAAATATGGAAATCATTTAATTGCTTATATAACTTATTGGAATACGGAAAAGTGTGTATTTGTGCGTTAGAGAGAGGCCTGTACCCATTGACCCTTTTGTATAGACTTTCTGCATGTTGACCTGTGCATACTTGACACTCAAGGCCAGCCTGGATTAGCTGGACACACTGCAGCTAGTGGCATGGATTAAATGCATTAACCCATTCAACTGCACACACAGCTGACTATACTCCTTCAACCCAGAGGTGCCTGTTCTTTGTCACGCCAGCTATTGTGTGCCATACACTGTGGAAAGCCTGCAGTGTGTTGTTTCAGCTTGGCTATTGCGTCAACGTAGGGTCTTCCACCCGGGTGCCCGAGGGCCTGTAGGGTTAAGACCTGAGGATCAGAGGGATTGCCCATGCCTGGAGACTGCACACATAACATCACTCTTCCCTCCTCTCTCGCTTTGACGACCCGAGGTGGACCAAACATCAGGAACTATGGCATGTGAAGCAGCTTTTCCCACTTCAAATTTCCATCGCCTCTTCTGCAAAACTCACCTGGAACTCATCAGAGCAGAGGACTTCTCGGAAAATGGAAATGGAAATGCCCTCTCAGACTCCCGTTCTCACACTCTTAATGGAAATCTAAACAAAAAACACCCTCACCACTGCTCTCTCTCTCGCTCTCTCTCTCTCGCTCTCTCTCTCTCTCTCTCTCTCTCTCTCTCTCTCTCTCTCTCTCACACACACACACTCCACTGTATCATCTGATAACTTAGTGTGAAAGTCATATATGGAATTTATGTGTAGATGTGCAATGGAAAGTCTATATATTTATAGCTGAAGCGCATCTCAGTGTGGTGCTGAAAGATGGAAAATGACACACTAAAGCAACTTAACATCAATTTTGCTTAAAGTCACCTACTTTTGGGTAGTAATAATGTTACCTCGAATAATCATGTGAAAACCTGTTTGCCAATACAGGATATACAGCAAAAAAACGTTTCTAGGACTGGACAATAAGAGAAGCTGATTTACAACATATTTCAGTCAAGCATGTGCTGACTAGTCATTTTGGTTTTATTTGTGTATATTTCACAGGGCTCCATGTTCAGCACACAAGCAGCTGATTCATACAACCTCTTCCTCACAAGTGCAGTCACTGATGGTGTGAAGATTTGGGACCTCCGTACACTGAGGTTGGTTTTAATATATGTAATCAACGGACCTTTATTGTGAAAATCAAGAAAAGTGCAATTAAACAGCGATGTCTGTATATTTATGTTTAGTAAATACTCCTGTAGGCTTTTCAGAAGGAAAGTTATGTTGGAAACCCATAGTGCTATCCAGGACGTCTGGCGTAAAAGTGTGAAATTACTCCCTCACCTATAACAGGTTAGCATCATGGTATTTATGTACTGTATGTATTTCTGTTTCTGACAGAAAGACCAACCTATTACATTTACTGTGATGAGTGACTTTATTGATAGTGCTCACGCCGGTTTAAGGTCATGAGATCTGAGGAGATGAATAATATAATAATAAATGTTCAGGCACATTAAGGAAGAAACCAATGGTTTTCACTTTGCTATTCCTGGAAGAGCAGACTTACCTTATATTCCAATTACATCAAAAACAATTCTTACACAAACATTCCTCAGTTGATGATTGAATCTGCAATTGTCCAATTTCCAAAGTACGTAGCTGAGAATATTTGTCTTTGGCCCTTAGTAGCAGATCCATATAAGGCGGATAATTCAAGAAGGCTCTCTTGGATTTCAAAATGTTCCTTTTGGCCCGGTAGAAGGCATTTTTGAATATTTCATTATTTCATGACAGAGACTGCTTTCAAGTTTAACTCCTCATCCCGAACTCAAATCCAAACCTTATTTGAACTGATAAATATTTGTGCCTGGTTTCCAGGTCAACTTCTGGTTCTTAGAGCTGTCATCAAGCATCCCTCAGCAGATGTAGTTCCTCTGAGTTGAAACATATGGATGTATGAAAACAATTTGTAAAAGCATTTTCTTTTCATTTTGTAAGCCCTGTTAATTTTATTTCCCTCTTTGCTAAACGTTATGTGTCTGTTTTTGTATCTAGTACTAACCACAAAAAGATGTACAGCTCACCTAAATTAGTTTATATTTATGTGAGGCCTGCTGCTCATGGGAATAATTAAATCAGTTCTTGGTTTTATGTTCATCAGGATCTTCTTGAAATATAATAAGGCAATATAAAAAGTCTTGGAAATAATGAGTTGTATGAGTAAAGCTTACATAAGGTGCTCATGTGACTGCTCTTCAGGATAATTAGATTGTATCGAGTGTAGCTTTTTTATTTAAATGGAACAATGCTTTACCATTTCATATATTGTTTGTTCAGAACAAGTTTCAAGTTGTGAAAAACTAATGTTGATAGAGTTTTAGTCAATACATTAATACAACATTTAAGTAACTACAGTTTAATAACATCATCATTGTTGTGTAGTATGCTGAATCTAATGAGAATACTTGAAGTTGAATTTGTGATCATTTCAATGAAATCTGTTAACAGCAAAATCTCTGAATCAGCAGAAGTTACCGCTCGAAACACATGTTGCCATCATTTGTTAATGTTATTTGGATTTTTTAAGAATCACAAAGAAAGTTCAGTTTTGTTCATTGTGTTGAACTGGTGGCAGAATCTTTTGCAGAAATTATTTCTCAACCTCAGCATGAAACAAAGCTATTTAAAAGGCTAAATATCCTTAGAGGTAATAGAGGAAATATGTGTTTGGTGGTTTTGCCTTTAAGCTGTTAGTTAACCTTTGCTGGAACTTAACAGTTTTTCATCTGTCTAAATTAAACATAAGTGTATTTGTCTGGCAGGCTTTGTGAGACTCGACATTCTCTCACAACGCTGATTAAAAAAGCATTCATCTTTAGTTTGACGTCCGCAATTTTATAGGGTCGTTGCTATTTTATCAAGAAAAATGTGTAAATTGTTTTGTAATCGGAGTCATTAACAGAGTTATTTTATGACTGTATCTTGCTAGTCCATAAACATGGCTGATGAATGACTGTCTGGGTAAAAAAAATATTTTTACCCATGGCCATACTGTATATGGTCATGGCCATTTTGCAGCACAGTTAATGGAATAGTTTTCGTATTAGAGATAGAAATGTTCACAGTAGGTTGGGACAAAATTGAAGGGTTAGTCCTGTATTCCGTCTTCAATCACACTACAGAATTTCCAGGAAAACCATAATGGGAAATGTACATTTCACTCAGTGGAATGAGTGGAACTTCTGAAACCCATTTTATTTTTGCTCTGTCTCATGAGAATCTCCAGCACTTTGTGCTCCTTCCTCTTCAGACAGAAGCACAAACATGCATGATACCCATATGTATCCATCAAAGAATGAATGACATTAATGTTTTATGAAAGTTTGCAATACTTGGAAAGATTTTAATAAGCAATGTGAGCCACTGGATTGGTTACAGTTTATTTTTTATAGCCTTCACTCACCCGTTGTATTTCCTAATGATGCGTTTAAGTGTGCACTGCAGTATTTAGCATAGCTAAAAATCAGCCCTACTCGATTCTAAAGATGGAGATAACAGATGTTTGTCTTTTGTCCAGAGATGTATTCCCCTTAAATCTGGTGGGATTATCCATATTCTGATAAATGAGTGCTGTGACAAAAATATATCCATAATACATTTATATTAAACAATATGAAATAGTACAAGAAAAAGCTTTCACCTGATTTGTCTGACTGCAAATAAAGAGCTATGATTAGCCTGCTGATTACCTTGAACACTGACACTGAATGGATTCAGTAACCGTATAGGCTCCCACTCAAGAGGATCAGACCCTCCAGTGCAGTCTGTGTTAGTCATCAGGCGAATGCCGGATAGTCATCACTCACACAACACAGTGTGTGTGTGTGTGTCTGTGTATGTCTCTATGTATGTGTGTGTGTGTGTGTGTGTGTGTGTCCGGGGATCTAATGTTCAGGCTAAACATTAGATCCACATTCTGACCTAGAAAACCAGATGAGTGTTTATTCTAACTTGTTATACTGCTTCTTATCAGTGTGATAGTGACAGGTCGTGCAGACGCTGCAGACTCCAATGTCCAGATGTACTGATGGGGGATTTAGAAACACATACTTCTCATCCATCTTGCTATGCATCAAAATAATATGAGGTTTTCATTACCTGAGTAGCTCTCACACAGGAGATAATATACTATTTTATATTCATTTTACAATATTCTTTCTTTTCTTAAATTCAAGTATTTCTACATTGTTTATAACATTAAGAAATATATATTTTTTCAGTATCTATCTTATCTTCTGTCATTTCCACATTCAAGGTTGTCTAGCCTTCAACCCCCTCCAGGAATGTTTCTTTTTTCTTTTCACTCAGGTGGCCCTTTATGCAGCATTGTCAAGACACGCTAGGTCTTTGACTGAACCAACTCAGTCTCATGAGGTGTTCAGTTGCATCCATTGAGACTTTGTGACTTACTCTTTGAGAGCTGTATGTGCAGACAGCGTAGTCAGCTGAAAGTGTCAATATACTGGAAAAATAAGAGGAACATCTTACAAAATACAGTAATACCAGTGAATACAACATCACAAAAACAATCAACATTATAAGCTTCATAAAGTTTGTTTTTATTCCTTGCTTTTATTCAACTTGCTCACTGTACTGCATGTATCGAATGTCTTCATGATCACCAGTGAATATCACCTAACTTTTAGTCCAGTTTAATGACATTAGCATGTGAATATCAAGAGACATGCTCTCACCATATCCTGTCAAAGCCCTGCCAACATGCCAGCCCATACAGGGACCCTCGCTCAGCGAACCTTTAGTGGCATTGTAAAGACATTACATGCTGTTGCAAACCAAAAGACACAGCGCAGAATTTGCACGAGGGGACCATTCGTCATCTTTTCTCTTTCCTGTGTTTTACTTGAGTCATGCTCAACTTCTTGTCTTCAGTTCAGATGTTTGTAAAACGTAAAGTCTGCAGGGTGGCATTCTGCAGCCCAACTGTGAAATAAGCTCCCTGAATACCTGAGGTCTGCTGAAACTGTCTGCTCATTTAAATCAGGCATTAAATATATTGTTCACGTCGGCTTTCAAATTGATTAGATGCATAATTAATTTTTTTATCTGAAAAATATTTCTTGTTTTTTATTGTTTTTAAAAATACAATTTATTTCTAATCTTCAAGCTAAATTGCTTGTTCTTGGTTTTTTTGTTTTTTTTTATTGTATTTTGAATAATATTGTAATGTTTTCCCAACATCTTATGTTTAATATTAACATATTTCTATGTCCCTATAAAGCATTTTGAATTGCTTTGTGTCTGAATGGTGCTCTATAAACGGCTTTGCCTTGGTTATTCCTGCCAGAGTTCATTATACTATATAGACTAATCATTTTTATCACATCACAGCAAAACAGATCACACATAAAATTGCTTCCATACCAAAGATATCTCAATTCCAAGCATTGTTATTTAGATTATAATAGTGTTTTTATTTCGGATGTCCCCTTCAATCTCACTCTTTCTTGGCACACAATATGTCTAATAATCATTTTATTTTATAAACAGTATACGCATGTGCTCTTAAAATGACCTTTGCAATAAGACAAGCCAGCAATTATATGTATTGATTTAATCGCACAGGGACTCAGTAAGCTTATAATATGACCACCTTTCCTTCGCGTCAGGTCGGTTTGAGTTTGTTAACCTCATTAATATCTCACCACTGTGTGCATCTCCTCCTCAGGTGTGTCCGGCGCTATGACAACCATCTTAATCGCTGCCATCCGTGCTCTTCATCCGTCTCCCCGTGCGGCCGGTTCATTGCCTCTGGCTCTGAGGATAACTGTGTAAGTTATACTCTGCCTTTCCTTTATATACACTTCTCAGGTCAGGTTTTCTTAAAGCATCATTTGACAATTTGCTATGATGATCAGTATTTTTATTTATTTTTCTGTACAATTGAATGGGGTGATAAAGTAAATAAGGGGTCTGCCCATCAAATCACCTGAAAACTGTGTTTCCTATTATGAGTTGCAGTGATCGTCACAAAGTTGCAAAAGGTTATTGTATACCAACTTTCAATCAACAATACCATAATGCACAGGGGCAGATAGAAAGAACTTTGTTTTTTTAATCTGTTGCCATGTGTGTTAGGTTCACCAGAGGAATAAGCGGCAACGTTATCCGACGTACTACAATAGATTCTTTCAGATACACTTTCTATTGTGCATATCTTACTTGACCTTGTAAAGCAGAATGACAGCAGGAAGACAACAGCACATCTTTATCAGTTTCACCTCCATTTAAGGTGAAGACTGTTGCTTGACTCAGAGATTTTTATTTGGACTCGAGCCTTTTTTCCATAGACCTCAAATTCAACATTCATGTTGAAGCAGAACTGTTTAATTGCTTTTCCAGACTGTGCCTTATTGCTTTCAAGACGTTTTCAGAAGACTGCCTCCCTTTTCCTTATCCATCTCTCTCCGTACTTCTGGTCTACGTGCTTTTTGAAAGAAGTGGAATAATATATACATGCCGCTGGTTATTATTAATTGTGGGGACTCAGCACAGCAAGGACATTTGAGAGCATCTCTGTCGAGATCGGACATTTCCAACGCTTCTTGGAAATCGGGAGAGTGTACGGTAGTGAGCTACACCGTATTTATTTGTGGCTGTCTTGAGACTTTCGTACGCCAGACACATTTGTACTTGTCTTAATATATCAAAAAGTAATCATGGAAAAAAAGAGCCTCGATACTTTAAAAAGACTCCCTAGATCATATTACACAGTTTCCAAAAAACACAAGGCCAAAAACAATCTAAGTGGAATATGATTTCAGTGTGGTCAATATTAACCTGTTGTGTGATCAGCATTGCCCCTGCACTGAGCTTCAGTTACAGTTGATATAAACCGATACATCTGGGGATCCATGTGATATTTAAGCATTCCTGAAATAATTCCTTTCTTCCAAGTATCTGATGCCCTGTTAGGCACCACACACGTCATATGCTTTAGACAGGAGACACTCTACCCAAAGACCGTTTGACAGAGCTCATTTGAAGCGTTTTTTCAGGGAAACATAATACAAAACATCTGCAGGAATCTGATGAGTCGTCGTCTGGTAACAAACATCCCCACATCTGTTTTTATCTCAACTCATGTCACTGAAGCCAACGATGGCTCTTAAAACTCACTGATTGTATTTAGGGGGGAAAAAAACTGTGCTAACAAGCTAATAATACATTCAATAACTATTCTTAACATTTCAATTGTTCAGTGTTGATTCTAAGACGTCTACACAAGCGGTCTGCAAATGTCGTATTGTGCACTGACCCTAAGACCTAGTTTTAAAATCACATCCACAAGTAAAACGATGATAAGTGAGACTTTTACTACCTCATTTCATTAGGAGTGTTAATCTGAAACTCTTTTGTGCATCGGTGCTTAATATTGCCTTAAAGCTTTTCAAGCACTTAGATCAGGGAACTAGGAAACAATATTCTGTCAGCAAATAAAAATGAAACAACACTCAGAATCAAGCAAAGTATTTGATGCCCTAAACTCTGAATGATTGCATAACTTAAATAGAAACTTACATTTTCTTTCCATTGACTTTGTATGTAGTTGTACCACATTTACTACAGCGGTACATCACTGCAGTGTGAAAGTTCATCCCTGCTTGCGTTCATTGAGTCCATCTTATTCATTTTAGGCCTACGTGTATGACATCCGCAGCAGCAGCTACCTCCACAAACTTCAAAGACACTCCGACACGGTGCTCAGTGTGACTTTCAACCCTGCCACTCCAGAGGTAAGAACCTGTCTTTGCCTTTTCTATTTGGGGTTCTGTTAATTATTTGTACTCCTCTGCCTTTAATGCCTCATCTCTCAGAACTGAAATATAATCATTGGATATGATTTTTATTTTTTTTATCACATTGCATGGTTTGAAAGTCATATACACATAAATGTCATTAATATTTCATAGAGTCAGACGGTTACACAGGTCTGCACCATCTCTACTCGCTCTCAGAGTTCATAATGAAGGAATGATATCTTCAGGCTGAGGTCCCATAGCATGGCTTATTTAGACCATCCCAAAGTGTAGGGTTGTTGGACATCTATGTTAGTGACCTCACATCATTTCTACTTGTAGCTGGAAAAAAAATGTAATATAATGATGACGCTTGAAATAATAAGTATTGCCATATGTGTGGGATGGGTAAATTGTGTATGTGTGTTTCAGTGTGTGGGTGCATACATACCCCTTAAAGTTGTTGACAAAAAACCAGAACATTTCAATTTATATAAACCCAAACTAAAAATGCTGTTGGCATCTACAAACATTAATGAGACAACAAACGTTTTTCCTAAATGTTTGCCTCCTGGACCGATACCATTTTCATTTAAAGTGAATATCCCCCAAATCGCTCTATGGGTTTAAACCAGCGGTGGCAAGTTTATAGTCCAATCAGATAATGACTACCACTCTATTGTGCCATAACGCTGTGGGATCTAGTGACTGGCTTTGTGCACTGTGCTGATCCACATCTATGACTGGCTGCCTGCAGGGTAGTTCCAGCCTGCGATGTACAGTATACAGGGCTGTGCTTCAGTTCAGGAGCTGCTTTCCAACTTTGGTGACTGTTTATACAATTTCTTACTGGATCCATTGTAGTTTAATGTCAATTTAGTTGCACCCTAAAGGGATGTGGCAGAGACTAGATTCAATATTAATGGCACTGTGTGAGTGCCAAATATAGAAATGTTTTGAATGCTTCAGTTTGTGAACTCTTTGTCTCAGGTTGTCCCCACAATTAATTTAAAGCCTACTGTCAATGTAATAGAATTTCATGGCCTGTTTTTTGGAATGGAAAGCATACAAATAAAGCTTAGTACAGGACAAAGGCATTTGCCTATCTTGAATTGCCATTACAGGAAAATAAGAAATAAAAGTTTATAGTTCTACTTTATACCCGCATCCTTTCAAAGTCTCCAGAGCATTTCTTACAAAGCAACCTCCCCTTTACAAATGTTTTATTGTCCCCTTAATGATTTTCCTTTGGAACCGTTCAGAGCAAGTGGATTTGCAAAAGAAGCCTTTTAAAATATAATATCACAACCTCTGCTGGACGTCTCATGAGACTTCTTGTTGCCTGTCTTTTGGACTTGAGGCACATGTTTCAAATCTGCATTTCCATCTGTCTAACTCCATTCAGTTAAACTTCACAGCACAGGGATACATTGAGATTCCCAGGTTTGAAAGTGGAAAGCCATATACTGGCTGAATGACAGTTATCTGCAGAGTTTGAGGACACACATCATCAGTCAGAGCATGCTCGATCAGCAGAACTTCAGCACATTGGGTTTTGTTTGATATGCACTCAAAGCAGAAACTAAACCAAGAAATGTTGGCACTATTGACTGAACCACAGGTGTCAGGTGATAGATTAAGATAATGCTTTAATCTATCAAACTGAACATTTTTAGGATCATTTAGTACACAACTGTGAACACTTACTGGTTGCTTACTAGTTGCAGTAACAAATTATTGCCACATGAAAATCTGCCCATATTTATTTCAAAATGTTCAAATGTGTGCAAATAATCAAAACCTCCTCTGTTCAGTGTATCACATTGTATCAATCAGATCTCTTATTGGCCATCACTATTTTTCTATTCTCAGATTTGTTTCACTCATAATACATGAACCTGCCAAGATTTGACCAGATTGAAGTCGTAAAAGATTCACAAATAAAACGTAGTAAGTTACAATACCTGGGCCTTGTGTGTGAGCAGGATTTTAGTGGACCTCGTGCTTTCAATATAATTTTACTTTATGTTGACTTTGGTACTGCACTTGCCTGTCTTATTCTAATTTTACATTTTAAGCACAGAAATAGTTGCTTATGAAATAAACTTCATACTAACCAATAACCAGTAATGCTGTCCTTTATTGAATTAACTGTCTGCCCCAGTGTTTGTCATGCATTTTTCTGAATTTAATTAGCACACAGCTGCACAGTCATGTGCATTCAACACTGCACAGCTACTTTTTTTGTCTGTCCACCAGAAGGGAAAGGGCTTCTCTTGATCGGTGACTGAAATCAACGTTCGCTGTGGCATATTTAATCTCTCAGGACCTCTTAAAGGGAGCAACATCTTTGCAAACTGAGATAAAACTCTATGAAATTGAAAGATTTACATTCGACCGAAGTTTGTCAAATTAATTTCAGGGTGGTTTGACAAAACAATCCCAACCTGAGGTCTGCTTTCAACCAAATCTTCATTAGTTAAGGGAGTTTGCTCAGTTGACATGGAGATGGATCTGTTGACATGGGAGCTCAGTAAATGTTAGCTTAAAGTTAAGAGTGGAAGTTCATCCTTCACTCTTCAGCTTTGTCTTTATATTGGAAATAGTAGTCTAACAAAACAATCCCAACTCAAGGTCCACTTACTAACATTTTCCTGAATAGTTGTTCTCCCTTTTCTCACTTGCAGATGGATGTTTAACTGGCACATTTCATAGATGACAGAAATATCTCCTTGTGACCCAGTATATCTATACTGAGTCCTTCTCCCTACATTTACATGGTTATATTGTATTACAATTGGTAGCTTCAATGACTCAATTGGTCAAGATGCATGATTATACTACGAATTACAAACATTTTCCACACTAGATCAGCAGAGCAGGATACATTGTGTAGCTTTCAGGAATTGCCATTTGGTTTACATGTTTTAGAAAAATGTGAATAATACAGTTAATAACTCGGAAAAAGTTACTGATGCGTAAAATGCTGGAGATTTATGTTGCTGCTAAAGATGGTACGGTCTTGTTATACAGCTTCCAGATGAAGCACACTGATTGCTCATAGATACTGTACATACATAGTTACAGAAAGCTCTCCTGATCTTCTGCTGATATATTGAGTATCTGGCTCAGCTTTGTGAGACTGCTTCTAGTTAAACTTCATCCAGTTGATCTTAAGTCTGACTGGAATGGACACACACATATCTATCTTTATTTTTCATCTGTTTGTGGCCAGAAAAAGAGTGAGAGTGTGAATAAAAAAAGAATTTGAATTCCTGGGAAATGGCTGGTTGGTCTTACAGTTAACTGAGACTAAGGCCATGTGATATCATCATGGTAACATTGCTGTATTATATAACACAATAATATAATATAATATATAAAAGTGTCCCCAACCTGTGTTCACCTTGCTTTTTAGCCACATTTGAGGGCCAGATGTTCTCCATATTTATAGATGTGAGAACCCTCCGATGCAAGACACAGATAATGCTATGCATATTTTCATGCTTTCAACCTGAATACTTAAAAGACCATCAAGCAGGCAGATCTACCTCCGGGGTTCATTCCCTCAGGTTTATTCCTGTACTTTAGTCTGTAATGAAATATCCCAACTTTTACTGTCTCTTCACTTTGTTGTCTTGTAAAATCTTGTGGGATTTCACATGGCATACCTCTGTGAAGTTTTGCAAGCTCCCCTGTGTTGGACCTACCATTAAAGTAGACTTGCAAAGTATTTTCACACTTGTAACACAAGTTCAACGACTAAGGATGCTTTCTTTATTCATTTATTTTAAGATTAGATTTTGGGAGGCAAACTAGGCTGTGTTTAATTTGGAAGTAAGGCACTGGTTATACTGTATCTGAAGCTACTTTCTCCGATGATTTAAGGAATTAAAAAGCTTCACGATCATAAAGGAAAATGCTGTAGCCAGAGAAACAGGTTACTAGGTCAGACTAGAGAAATATACTTCATGGGGCTGTGCTCTATTTGGGTTTCTGTACCATCTCATCCCAGCTGTCGATAGCTCCAATTACATTGTTTCACATCAGCAGTGGAAAGTCTTTGTAGTATTAGCCAAAGGTCAGTTTATTAGTGGAGTAGATTACATTTTTTCAATATTGGATAAGAAAAAAAAAAATGGATTTAGAAATGAGAAGAAAAGGTTTCTGAAACCTTGGATTATTATTTTACTTTTTTTGTCTTTCTTGCTTGTTCGTGCTACTTCTGTGTCCGCAAATGAGACGATGCCCGTGTTCTTTGGATGCTGAATCTCACTGAGCACTGAGATTGCTCACAAATCTAAACCCGTTCTCTGTATGTCTGTATGAAGTTTTTAGCACCTCGCATGTGTAAGAAGATATTTGTAATCTTAAGAGATGTAGACTAGGAGACCATGAGGAATGATTCTTTACAACTTTGAAACAAGTGAATATCAATGAAAAACAACAAAGGCGGAGAGGATTAAGTTACAACAGATTCAAGAGAAAAGAGAGAAAATAAATCCTTACATTGTTGTTAAACCGTCCATGTGTTGTGTTCTTTATTAGATGTGACTCATACTATACGAATTGGAACATTTGTCATAACTTTGAGCTGTGGGGGACTGGCTGGATGTGGACAGGATGGTGCAGTAAGAGAAATTTACAAGCTAGAGCATCATAGGAAAACAAGGGTTTTGCTTTGAGTAATCCTAAACCAGGTGTGCTTGTTTCAGACAGACTTTTAAACATGCTTGAGTTCCAATGTTAGCTGAGTGAGCGAGAGGTCAAGTATTTTCCATAGTTCATCTTTTTTATTGTATAATTTACGTTTACTGGCTGAAATGACAAAGAATGTTTTATTTTTTTTGTTTTGTAGATAATTGGAGAATTGATGAAGCTGTTGTGTTTCAAAGTGTTCTCAGATCACAATGGAAACTAGAGATTGGCTTGAACACTACCAAACAAAAATATATGTTAGTAATCTGACCAAGAAATGTGCATTTGTGGTTGAAAACATGTAAACTTAAATCATGGTGAGTGAGGTTTAACAAGTGTGTTTTGCTTCTGTGAAAATACCCTCGAGCAAAAACCCCCCTCTGTCCCAGAAGCACCACTGCACTCTGACATATCTGGTCCGTTTTAAATGCATTCATGTGTGTGTTTGTGTGTTTTTAGTATTTTTTGTAGTTCAACAATAGGATCAGAATGTGAGAAGTTTCTTACCAAATACTCAGACCTCATTTGCACTTCATGTGTTGATTACTGACACAAGCAGCTGTCTCTTAAAGGTCCCATGTTCTGTCATCCCAACTAGGAAGATGAACAATGAGTGAATCATCTCACTGGCTTTCTAGCTCAGTGCTACTCTTGTCTTTATATGTCAGCATGTATTATCTTTACTCTTTGCAGGCAGGCAAAAAGTGCAGCTGGCTTCCCACTAGACCCTTTTACTGTTTCTTTTCAATTGTGGCCATTTGGCATTTGAAAAGATATCCACACTCTTTAGTCCTTTTTTTTTTTATATTTAATCTCTTCGTTTCCTCTTTGCCTGACCCCAGAGAGCAAAACGCTCTCTTCTTACTGTAGTGGCCAGACAGCAAATACAGAGCTGGACTCTGCTATTTGCTCCAGAATGTCACATTAGAGTGAGATACAGACTTAGCTGAGACAGACTCTCTGAAAGTGGCCTGTGTTCAGCACAGCTGGAAGGCAATGTACAGGAAGTGAGGTTATAAAGAGTTTGGGTCCAGTTACAAACTCGGAGTCTTTTTTAAGTATCAAAACCGTTCACATGTAGAAGACAGCATTTTCTCAGTTGGCCATGGTTAGTTGGTTATTTGGTGTTAGTTTATAGTGTTGTAATTTCTTTGCCTGAATATCCTATGTATGAAGGACACTGTGTAAATTGGAATGACGTATATCATTGTGCAGCTTTAGCGCATTAAGGTATCTCAGACATGCAAACTTACAGTTGGCATGAACACAGCATTATTACATTTCTCATAGCAGTCTCTATAAACCTGGGGGTTTATAATTGAACTCTTCAAATGCACAGAGATCAAATTGACATCTATCCTCTCATCTAACTCTGTGATAGACGGCAAACAAGAATGCTGTATTTCCCAAAATGTTTAGAGTGATTCTTTAAAAACTACATAGGCTTTCGACTGAAACAAAGGAGATGTATTGTGTTAATTGATAAGCTTTTGGTACCTTTGACAGAATAGTTTCCCCCTGTGTCTAGTCTTAATGCTAAGCTAAGATAAGCTCAGCTAACCAGCTGCTGGCTCCAGTTTGTGATTGTACTTATCGTACAGACATGAGTGGTTTGAATCTACTCTTTTAACTCTTCATCATACAGACACAGATTCATGTTGAAACAAACAGATACACAAATACAGAATCTTTATTGTTGCCAGGCATGTTTTTTCCAACTTGAAGCCACCAGAAGAGGATTTTAAGGTGAACACCTGGGATCAAGAGACTAACCAGTCAGTTTTGATATACAGTGATTCACATTTACTCATTACATTACTCAAGACAATAAACTTGCTTTTAAAATGGCTGAGATATTGACAGGGCTAACGCTCCCACACTGTCACAATGAAATAATAATGTGTTCTGTGATTGTGTCAGCTTTAATAAACATTCACTGTTCTTTGTGTTTTTTTGTGTTTCCTACATTTTTCTTTGAGAAGGAAATTCCACATGCAGCTTCTGGAGCACACGGAATGTTTTGAGTCGGATTGTATCTGTGTTTCTGTTCTGTAACATTGTCCAGAGCCTTATAAATGATAAGACCTTGACTGTCAGAGACCGATGGATGAACAGACACAGTCTGACTGGACAGATATAAATGAACTGTTACTTCCATTATTTGGATCGTTTTAATTGACATCAAAACGGAGGTTAGATTAAAGGTTCAATGTGTAATTCAACCACCTACTCCAAAGAAATAGGGGGGCAGTATTTAACTATACAATCTCTAATGGTTATATTTTAGCTGCCGTTGTTTGTTGTACTTTTCACATTCTGTTGATAAAATATAAATAATAAAATGTAGCTGGAACGCAAGTTTGCATAGAACTTTATTAATACTACTTATACATTAAGACTAATTAAAGGTTAAAACAATCTCCATGGGATCATATAGCACTAACACTATCATCAGTGGCAACAGACTTTACATTTCTTTCCCTCACAGGTGACCCTGGTGACCGTCTGCTCCCTTTCCCGTCTCTCATTTGGATCTTCCTTCCCCTCTTGGCTTATACAGTACAGAACATCCTGGTATGATGGCATTTGAGAAGTCTGCACACAATTGATAAATGATATCCTTTGGGAGGGAAAACACATCACTGCTCATATCTTCAAAGGCTCAGCTATTGTTCATACCAGTATCTGCAGACGGACACTTTCTCTTGTCCAGAATGCCAGTATTTGACACACAGTGGAGATCCAACCCACATTGCATTCTTAATCATGATTTTTATTCCTGCTTTGAACTATTGATTTGTGGGGGTTTTTTCCGTGGTATCAAGCCAGCACGCCTTACAATAACTTAGATTATGTAACATGCCTGACACGCCATGCAAATGTCTGATTTACGATCCCTGAGTTCCCAAAAAGTTTTGAATGAGTCTTTAATATACTTAACAGAAAAACAAATAAACATAAAAGACGATGCAGTCTACATTGTCAACATTGTCTCTCATCCATGATCTATGTCTGTGAGTCAAATGCTTTTTTTTTTTAAAGTGAAGACATTTGCTTGTAAAAGACATGAAAATCTATATATCAATTGTGACAGGATTGCATAAGGACGTCTGTCATTGCAAATAAATCTTCAAACAGAAACCTAAAAAAACTGTGTTTCCTAGAAGTGAGATGTTGAGGAAAGACAAATAACTCGTCTCAGCATGACCCCATGCTGCATACAGTGAATCAGCTTGCAAGAAATTGTGTCTTCTGACCCCAAAGGTCGCTCAAAACCCTGACTCCTCATCAGCGTGGCTCGCTTCAGCCTCACTGAACAAAGGTTGAAGGTTGTAGAGATGGAATGTGTCGGATTGCAGAGGTTTGCTGCAAGACTACTATGTTAAAATTGCATTAACGTTGTTATCACCTTTTTAGAAAATCTGTGATTTAGCTTCCAACATTACGTTTCATGTTTACACGGAGAAGTGCAATGCCTAGGCGATTACACAGTCGTATGGTTTGGGATGGGAGTTGATGAAGAGAGTTGTAGTTTGCTGGTGGAGCTGCTCTCTGACCCTCTTAAGTTTTAAGTAGCTATTTTAGCAGCCCCTGGGCAGGGGCAGGACCCAGACCGGCTTGCTATTGTTGATTAAGGTCATTGAGCAGGAGGTCATAGAGAAAGATGACTTGTTGAAAATAGAAGAGCTGGTGAAATGAGCTGTTAAACTGTTTGTTTTGTGGGAGAGCCTCAAACATTTTTTATACGCTAAAGAAACACTAGTACAACACATGGTTACGTAGGTGCGACGGGTTTGTGATTACTTGGCTGCCTTTTTGCAGAAATCCTCTTGTCTTTTGAATCTACACACACACCTGCAAATCCTATGTGTGTCTATAGGACTGTCAAAATAAGATTAAATCCAAGCCAGTTTAGTCTTTTGTATGTTTGAGTCATCCTCAGACCTCATTATGACTCCCTTTCCCAGCACAGGCATCTGGCTTGCTGATAAAAAAAAAAAAGATTTCTCCTGCATAAAACAGCTTTAGTACATGGGAAAAAATGTTGGACTATTGTTGTATCAAATGTGTTTTTTATCACTGCTTGGCACATCGTTGTTTTCCAAGATTCCCGCTGTTAGTATACTTTAAAAATATTCTATGTCTTTACAACCACCTAAAAATCTCTGAGATCACCATGAATGACATTGATGCTCCACAGCGGACCTGGAAATTCACCCAAGCACACTCATTTAGGATTTGTGAAGTCCTTTAAGATTTTAAGTGGAATTAAGGGCAGTACAAATAACCCTGGTTTGAAGTAATATGAAATAGATTTGAAATGGTTTGTCACTCGCCCTGGTCTTACACTCCATGCTGTTACAACTAGGATGAAGAGGTGGACCCAAATGCAGAACGCCAGATGAGGTTAAACAAAAAGAGAGCTTTATTTCTAAAAACTAATCAAATACAAACAAGTACGAGTAACACAAGGCAACATGGGCGTAACAAGAATGAAGAACCGACAAAGAACACTGGGACAGACAGGGATATATACACACAAACACTAAACGAGGGAACGAGACACAGCTGGGGAAGAAAGGCAAAACCACAAGGACAGGAAGTAAAACAAGACATGACACAAGGGGAGTGAACAAAATAAAACAGGAAACACAAAGCCAGAGGCGTGACACATGCTTAAAAATAAAGGGAAAATGGAGCCACTTGTGAACAACTATCTTGAAATAGGATTCTTCTATCATATCATATTCTCTTATACTTTGAGCAGCTCCAGATATAAATATGTATCTTGAGCATCATTCCCAAGCTATTGCTGCTGATTGGCTGTCAGAGTGTTGAGGTAATGCTCCCTCATGCTCATCTGCTCTACTGGCTGATAGAAACAGATGAGACAATCCTCCCTTCTTGTTGAGAAATATAATGAAGAAGTGATTGTGTACATGTGTGCTTGTCTGTGTACCACATCCAAATGTTGGTTGGCGTGTGATGTGTGTGTGTGTGTTTAAATCGGTGTGCAGGGTGTGTGTTGATATTACTTAATTCATCTGTGGGTGCCTTATTAATGTGTAAACAGTTGACTCATAATGACTAGCACAGACACGAACCTCAAGCCCCACTTTTGAATAAAAACAAAGTTATATAACAAAGATTAGGCCACGATGCTGCATCTATTGATATTGTGATATATGGCCGATATGGAACATCACGAATTTCTACGAGACACACGGATCTTGACATCTGTGGATGCTAGTTTTATTTAAGGAAGAAGGTGTGCTGTTATGCAACTTGGTCCTCTAAATGGAGAGTCGTAAAAAAAAAAAGTATGACACAGTTCCTGGGAAATATCCACAAGAGTAAAAGCTGAATGTGATTTTTTTTCTCTCTGTTTGTCTTAGCTGCTAACTGGGACCCTGGATGGAAAGCTGAGACTGTTTCAGTCGAGCAGCGGGGCCCGTCTGTCTCATGACACCAGTGCTGCTGTGCATAGCGTCCCCAACATGACTGCGTAATTACAGCAGGCTGCTGCAAAGACCATGCAGGTTTCATTAAAGCAGTTCCAACCCCCTGGCTAGGATTTCACTGGGAATGGAGAAAGTAAGGGTTTTATTTATTGGTTAAATGAAGATCATAAATAGATACAAGTTTAAAGAGCTTTTCTTTTTCCTGTTGTATGTGCCTGTTGTGTTCTTCTACTTCTGTGCCTCCCATTTCAGCTCATCTTTTTTAAATTTCCAGTATGTTCATCATTAGACCACTTTTTTTTCTTTCTGAGATTCAAAGAGATATCAATTGTTTTATTAAATATCTTTCATCAGAATCATTTAACCACATGCTTGTGATTATAAGATGTAATATGTTCTCTATTACAGATAATTACAGCTAAACTTGCCAAAAACAATTTGATCAGCAGTTATTCCCATCTATTCGTCCACATTATGGCTGGTCAAGTATCAGATTGACTTTGTTCAGTATGTGGAACAGATGTCCTTCTATATCTCTGGCTGTGACCAGCAGATCAGCACACAGAGCTATGACATCAACTGGGTGCAGCCTCTCTGGCTGCCAGACACAGATGCTACTACTGTTCATACTGACACACCCGTCCGCATTGTTTAAGCTGTACATTTACTCTTCACACCCACAGTTGCAATAATAAAATGGCAGCTACAACTATTCAACTTTTATAGAGCAGAATAAAAAAGTAGGGCGCTGACACTGTGAAATTGAAGATTAGAAAAAAGGTTACATTATTGGTGATATGTATTGTCCAGTACAAATAAATTATTACATCATAGTTACAAGTTTGTGGAAATGATTATATATATTATTATAGTCGTCTGCTTTCTACACGGTATGCGTGCTGTGTTACTGCATGTCCATTTGTTTTAGGAATATGTAAGGCATGCCTCAATGTTCTACTTTAGGACAACTTCTGTTTTCTAGACAGGGCGTATGTCCACATAGTGTCTTTCTTTGGGTTTTGTTTCTATGACAACATATCAGCACTCTTACTGCACTCCTACTGTATGATGGACTAGCATCACCTCTTCTCTATTTATTTTCTATTGGGGCTACTATTTATTTGTTTGACACTGTTTTTTCACCATGAGTACCAATCAGAGCATTGCCTGAGAAGTAACGAGAACCTAGAACTAGAACCTCAACTCCAAATCCGAGTCTGGTTTTGGTTTATACCAACGTTACATCTCCCAGAACGTTGATAAAATGGATTTATGGATTGACTCTGGACCTACTTTTAAAGTTGGTCATGTTATAAAAAAGTTTATTTTGTTATTGTATGGCTCTGTATCGTTCCAGCCATGCTTTTGACTTTAATGTCAGAAATAAACTTGCTTCAGAACTTACATTAACAAAACTGGACTTTTCTGATGTTGACCATCAATCTTCTTCCTCTCAATGTCTTCTATAATGTATGTGGTGTTGTTTTGTGTAATACAATGAATTGACAATTGCATTGATGTTTTTTTGGGGGGTATCGCGTCTACAAAACAAAAAAAGGTTTATATGCAATACAAAAGTAACTACTGGTGACTACATCATGTATGCTTTCAGGTTTGATATAAAGCTTTTACCTTCTCCATTTCAAGTACAATCCCTCAGCTAATAACTAATTAATATATCCTGAAGACATTTCACTGGCAACCACTTTGTTTTCTTTAACGTTTAGAGATCGGCAACGACTTTTCACTTTTTCATGCCCAGAAAAAAACTCCTACTATTTCCTACTATGCTGCCATTATTGCTGCCGACATGTTCTAATCCACAGCTGTCTTAAGAGAGGCTGAAGGAAAACTACCTATCTGCAATGGAATGAAATTTCAAGCGTCACTCATCCCCCCGTCCATTAGGAAAAGATCTTGTATTTGACGCATTATCTGACGCTGAGGATAGAAAGATAAATCCACTGATAAGCCACCTTGTTTTAGGGTGAGTATTTAGAAATGCTCATCTCTGCCTTGTCCCCAGTCCAATATTCTGTGTTTGATTTACTTTTTGGACTGTTTGCTTTAATTGATACCAAGGCAGAGTGCGTGTGAAGATTATTCTCCGTGAACCATCAGCCTCAGTTAGGCAGATTGAATATAGTTTTGAAGTTGCACAGTTTGCCAGGTTTCCTATCACAAAAAACTGATGTTATACTTTAAAAAAAAAAAAACAGGGCTGAGGCTGCATTGGATTTATGGGGTGGTACCTATCTTTGGTCATACACCACATTATGCATGTGTGCATGTTTTAGTTTTTTTTATGCCACAAAGAAAGGTATGTACTGGCAAGGTTGAGTCTGCCCTGTCATGGTGAGCTTTAGTGTTCCTGAAAGCAGAATAGACTTTCTACTGGAAAAAAACACAATAAATTGAGTAAATTTATGTAGCCATGTTCTTTCTCCATTTTAATGTGCTGGAATGTTTGTCTGTCTGTGTGTGTATGCTTGCGCATGTGTGTCAGTGCGTGTCCGTGTTATGAAGTCAGTATCTTCTCTTGAATGAATTAACCTGCTACACTAAGATTCAGTGAGCACACGTTCACAAACAAAAGTGATATATCAGTGTATGTGCACATTCCTTGTCTGTGTGAGGTCGATTTGAGTGCACTCCCTGCATTGATCTCACCACTAAAGAATGACGTGTTTATACTTGCAAATAAAAAGATTTCAAGGACAGCCACGCCCGTACATCACGACACATTCTGGCCCAAAGTTTGATCTCTCACAATACTTTGTCATTCAATTTGACAGAGAGAAGAACTTAGTCTGCGTCCAACTTTGTAGAGTACTAGAACACTGTGTGACACTGTGTGACACTGTGACAGCCCTGAACATAGCAGAGTGTCACGTTGGGTGAAGATACAGGGCAGAACTCACAATCGAGTTCTCCTTTTTATGCATCTCATTATCATCTACAACTGAAATATAGTTTGTGCATGCCTGCCATATTGGCTGTAAAGTGTTTTGGTAGTTCACTGGCCCTCTGGTCTGTGGCCTGAGCTCTGAATGCTTCACTTTCCCTCTTGAGTAACTAATACTGAATAAAGAAAACCAAGATATACATGTGCATTTTAATGATCCCCAAAGATCTTTATGGATCTCGGCTGTTTTTTTTTTTCATGAACTCAGTGCAACTTGTAGCCAAGGGAGGGGAAAATTCGTTCACATGTCATAAACTGCTGTCATATAGCTGTGACTCATTCAACTGTTCTGAATATCATATTATTCTCATTCTATGTTTTTTTTTAAAGAAGCAGACTAATGGAAAGTGATCATCTGTATATGTTTGTTTAGCTGCTTGGCTTTATTGATCACTGGTAGAACATAACAGTCATTCAGATTATAGGCAGCCTACTTGATGAACGCTTTCACATGCTGCCCTAAACACCTGGTGTAAACTGATGCAAGGGACGCAGCTACATGACATCAGCAACGGGTGCAACAATTGCATTTTATCCCATGTTGTGTGTTGTAGTAGAAGTCAACAAAGACAGCATCTGGGACACCTCACAACGTCCCAACAGTCCCAAAAATGAGCGTGGGACTGTTTTTTGCTTTCTCTTTTGACAACTTTGACGTATTTTGTGTTGCTGACCCATCGGAACACAAATCACTACTGCACGCAAAACTGTCAACATCAGACCTCGGCATTGTACGGTCCGCGGGCCACATCCGGCCCTTTGGCCGGCCCTGTCCGGCCCGCGTGAGGACAATCGTAAATTATAACATATATGAAAAAGTATATATATATGTTTAAACAGCACCCTTTTCAAAATAAAAGCAACACCATTGTATTGAAATAACTTTCTAACTGTGTTGCTATTATTTTGAAAAGGGTGCTGTTTTTCTTTATTTATGAACAGCTACAAGTGATGCTGGCCCTCAAAATGTCCGCTCACGCCAAAATAAGAAAGATTGATACAGAATGCCGCGTTTTCAAGAAGACATGGACTTCTAAGTATGTATTTACAGAAGTCAAAGGTAAAGCCGTGTGCTTAGTTTGTGGTGCGCAGGTCGCTGTGTTCAAGGATTACAATTTGAGTCGCCGCTCAAGAACTTGTCTGATGAAGAGCGGGAAAAGGAGTCGGGCGCTTTGCTAGCTGCAAAACCAACAAGGACTTTTTACAAAACATTGCACATCCAGAGATGCAGCTGTCAACACAAGTTATGTCTTATCCCACAAAAGCGCTAGAAAAAGTAAACCGTTTTCTGACGGAGAGTTTATCAAGGAGTGTTTGGTGGATTCTGCAGCACTCATATGTCCGGAGAAAAAGGAGGCATTTGAGAAGCCATGCAGTCAATGAGAGGGACAACAACAGGGAGTGATGTGTTCACGGAGGTAAATGCATGTGTGGACAAGTTGGGACTGAAATGGGACAAGCTGGCAGGCGAGACAACGAATGGTTGTCCAAATCTGACGGGAAAAATGTTGGACTTTTGAAGAGAATGTGACAGAAATTAACCCTGAACAGAAATTGGTATTTTTGCATTGTATTATACATCAGGAAGTGTTGTGTAAGTCAGTTCTAACAATTAACCATGTTGTTGATGTTGTAACTTCATCAGGGCAAGAGCTTGTTTGATGTCAAGCACTGTGACAGACAGTTTGTTGCACTTTTGGAGGAAAATGAGACTGAACATCGTGACAAAGGCTACCACGCCGCTGTCAGGTGGCTCAGCCTGGACAAAGAGTGTCTGAGAGAAGAGAGTCAAGACTTCTGTGTGAAGAAAGGAAAAGTCGTCCCACAGCTTTCAGATGCAGACTGGATGGCAGACCTTGGTTTTGCTGTAGATGTGACTGCACTAATGAATGAACTAAATGTCAAACTGCAATGCAAGGGCCTTTTTGTGCATGAAATGTACAGCGCAGTGAAGGCTTTCATGAGAAGGTTGCAGCTTCTCTCAAGCCAAATGGAGGACAACATTCTCACCCACTTGCCAACACTGAAGGAAGCCACACCATCAGCTGATCACCTCCACAGGTACTCATCCATGTTAGAAGCACTGCATGGTGAGTTTTGGAGGCGATTTCAAGACTTTAAAACAGTTGAGAATGAAATGCACATGATGTTTCCCCATTTACATGCAATGTGGATGATGCACCCAGTGATGTTCAGCTCATTGACCTGCAGTCTGACACACTTCTGTCAGAGCACTTTAGGTCAGTCTCACTGCCTGAGTTTTACTCTTCCCTGAAAGAGGAGAACTTTCCACAGATGAGGAGACATGCTCAGAAGATTCTGGTCCTCTTTGGATCTACCTACATATGTGAACAGACATTCTCAGTGATTAAGTTCAACAAATCCAGATACAGATCCTCCATCACTGATGATCACCTGTCAGCTGTCCTGCACATATCCACCTCAGACATTCAACCAGATGTCAGTGCACTTGTTCAAGCCCAAGACAGACTGGATGTTTCTCACTGAACAAGTAAAGTGAACTGAAAAACATCAAAAGCACTTATTGCTTTTTGTATGAAGTTGATTACTTGCTTATCTTTACATACTGTAAAACACATTTTCAGTATTGGTTTGTGAAGAATACTGATGTAATGATTGTTTTTACTGTTTATTACTTCTCTAGGAGTATTTTCCTATTTGACCCACTCCAAAATTTCATATATTTATTGGAAGAGAATATCCTTATTCTTTTGATTACCTAGTCGCAGCTAATCAAAATATATAATGTACTGCTTTTTACAATGGGAGAAAATGAATATTGAGCAGAATTAAGTTCAATTTATTGTTGATTCGGCCCTCCAACACAGCTCGGGTTTCTCATGTGGCCCCTTGTAAAAATTAATTGCCCACCCCTGTTGAGTCAACATGATGAAGCAAAAGAGGAATGTAGTCTGTCGGGATGAACAGTAATGTTGGTGGCTGGCTCTTCCTTTCTGATCATCTACATTACAAATTGTGGAATACGAAAAGCTACGATTGGTCAGGGTCTAACTTGTAGTCTAATGTATGACTCTTAGATCAACTAATCTGACATGACTGTCTTGAGAAGGAAAATAAAATCATGTGGTCTGATCCCTGCATACATGTTATGCAGTGGTGGAATGTAGTAACATTTACTGCGGGCCTACCTACAGTACATACAGCACAATGTTTAGGTACTTATACTTTATTTGAGTAATTAAAGAGGACATATTATGAAAAAAATTACTTTTTCAGTGCTTGTGCACATACATTTGGGTATCTGTAGAGCCTACCAACCCACACACTGTGAAATAAGACAACCCAGTCAGTTTTGAGAGGGCTGTGTAGGTCAGGAAACAAGGGATTCAACAAGCCTCTCAGATTTGGGTCCCCTTCCTATGTCACATGCAGAGACAATAATATAATTTACAATGAACACTAAAGTTTGTAAATATGTTCTAGTAGAAGTATGACCCCTGTATTTTCTCTACTACTGCCAGTACTGTATGCACTTTTATTTAAGATCTTAAGAGACCAGTAGTTGTATTGGAAACCAGTAGTTTGGGGTGTTAGCATGAGCAGCAATAGCCACTAAAGCTAAACAAAGAAAGTAATGTCACCTGCAGAAAATCAAACTACAAATAAAAAGCTATAGGCTACTGTGTTGTCACTGTAGCACCCAAAAGATAGTTTTGAATAGAAATAGCTTTGCTAAAACACCATGGCAGTGAGCAATGCATAGCAGTGATGTCACCAACATTTGGTTTTAGCATATAGTTGCACCCACAAGTGTATTCTGTAGGCCTACGTCAATTTACATTACATTACATTTACCACTGAATATGAAAACAGCCTCCTTACATGTCTGCATGTGGAACATTTCCCCTCTTACCATATACATGTTCGTGTTACTATTCACATACATTTCTTTGTGAATATGTTTTCATGTCTTGAAGAAACGGCTCAAGTATTAGCCGGCCTGTGTTTCTCCTTATGTGGTCAACGAATTACACAGAGTCATATTTTTGACTTAAATGATACAGCACATGTCCCAGTGTTCAGTAACTCTTACAGTAAGTCCTTCTGACTACAGTATACAAGGTAGCTGTATGAACATAGATGGTAGAGTGACTAGTAAATACTGGTGAAATATCCAGATGAAGCCACACAGGAAGAGCCAGACAGGGGATTCAGTGTCTTTCTACTTGACTCTGTTCTGAGCTGCTGTGTGCAGACAACAACGGAAATATAGATTAGTAGCAGATGGTGTCATCCAGGGTACAAGGCATAAACATTTGAATGCTTAACACTTAGATAAATCAACACAAGACCCTCCTGGAGTTAGCAGGGATAAATGGGGAAACCAGGAGCGCGTAGTACACGGTGCCAGAACGTGACTGGGGGCCAGTAACCCCGTTGAGTTTTTGAAATCCACTCAAATAGTAACTGAATAAAAATCTTGATCTTTGAATGTTGAATACTGATCAGTTTGCTGCATTAATTCCTGACTCTCTTTTAGTCCTCTTCAGCAAATACCCGTTCAAGTCATATTTCAAACATGATGAGATTTGTACTGCAGAAAAGGATATTCCAAGTTTTCATTTGAGTCAAAGAACTACTTTGCTAAGTGTCTTTCTCCAGGGTCTTCATAAGGTTAAGACAGTTCGTCGGCTCCATTAAGCCAAGGTGCAAGTGTGAGATGAGATGATAGTTTGGCATCTGAGTATAAACCATCAAGTCGCTGCACATTTCTCAGGTTCATTAACTCGCCCCGTCAACCTAAACTCCAACCTCTCACTGACACAAAGATAGCATTTCGACATTAGCCTCTGCCATTAACAAATTCCTTTGTTTTTATGACTGAATTTATTTCCTCAAAGAGGCAATTTTGTGTTTTCCTCTCTAATCATGTTTAACCATGCTGGAGAATTAACAGCACATGTGGTTAAGCTTCACTTCACTGTATGGATGTGATTGCTACGCATGTCTTTGTGTGTTAATGTTTCTGCTATCAATTTGTGATATTAGTTGTTATGGAAAACTCTTAATTTTTTACTTCTGCAATAAAATGTACAAACAAAGCTTTGAAGAGAATGATGTGATCAGAGTTCCTCCTCAGGTTTAAAGGGCTTGCAGCATTTAAAAATGTATCAAAGTGAGCTATAAAAGCCCAAATTTATTATCTGTCACTCTGTACTTGAACTTAGTTTTCAGGTTGTGTGGTTGCCAACCAACCATGGTTATCACCCGCCTTACTTACTTAAATGTGAGGAATAGCTTCACATTGTGACATTACTCTATTTCATATTATGCCATGTTTTCATACCCTCGAATGAACTCCATTTCAGCAGCAAGGAAAATGTCTAAAACGCACTGGTTGTTGCGGGGACGTAGATAAATGTTATTTCTGCACCATGGCTGCATCACACTCATTTACCCTGAGTGCTTAAAACTCTCGGTGTACAGACTGATGCAGGATGCCAGCTACAAAACCTGGAGTTAATAATGAGCAGGAAATTCTCCTCTGGAACATTTGGTATGCTTCAACATATCATTCCTGCTAACTGCAGTTGTGTTTTCAATAATTGTCCTCTTGTCAAAAGTCAAAAGTACATTTTCTTCTCAACTTGACAATATGTACAACCCAGGTGCTTCATTTGTATAACTGCCAGTTCTGCCTCTAAAGGATAAGTCTGGTGATAGTCCATCTTTTTCTTCTTGACAACAAACTCGAATGAAAAGACAAAAACAACAATGAATTGATCGTACTAAAATGCAGCCAGATATCATTCATCTGATTCCTCTGTGCCATAGAGGCCCATTGTTGTCCAAAAAGTAAGTATTAACATATCAATGAGCCAAGCCACTTTATGAGATTCCCACGTGCACTGTCCCACTGCCACTGATAGCACACACTTGAATACCAAATGTTCATTTGTTTTAAACCTTTATTTATACAGAAATGACAAAGTAACAAATACAAAAACCAGACAATATACAATGTGCAGGCTCATTGAACGCAGTCACAAGCAGGTAGAGTAAGGTTAATGAGAATGTTGAAGGTCTTTTGTCACGGGGGTTCCTGGAGCATCGACCAATCACTGGAGCGTGTTAAGTAGGGGCCATAGTGCCAGAGCAGCAAAGATAATATATAGGATGGACATTTTCCGATGTAGATGAATAAGTACTAATGGTTATTATGTCTCTCAAACAGGAAAGTTAAAGCAACTTTATCACATAGAAGGCAGTGTTGAGTGTTAAAAGTAAAGAAATAGAAAAGTAATATACCTGAGGGCAGAATGGTGAACGTTATCTAGTGGCCTCAGAGTGCAGGCAGCAGCATGTTGATATATGGCTTCCACATAATGCAAAACTGAGAGGATGTCTGCTTCAACAATCCTCTTTATACATCTCGGGGGAAACTGTGTTACTGCACAAAAAGCCAAGCTTATGTCATAGTTTACTAACATATGTGATTTCTAAATGTGATTTTCCAATCGAGCTAGATGCCAAGATATGTGTATTCTGTGACCCTCTCAATATTTAAACCAGTGTGGACACTCCGAGTCTCAGCGAGGACTCCAGCAGCAGCTGTCTAATCGATTTTTTTGAGAGACTTGTAAAGACAGCATTAGAGTAGCCTGCTGAAAATAAATCCATGGAAAGGTTTCTCTAAATCCTTCTGAGACATACATCATCTAATTCTTGGGATATTCTGAAGGTTATAGTCGGTTGACTTTGAAATTGTTTGCGGCCATTGATCAGTCCATCACCGGTTTCTGGCTTGCTTTGTGGGTCTTGAAGCTGAGCACTGACTTTTTCTTCTTTGGCCTCAAAAAACAATTGCTTCAGTTTTATCTTTATTTAATTTAAGAAAATCGTTGGCACATTTAATCACTGATTGGTTCAATGCACATTCTCAGTGCTTGTATGGGACCTTAGTCAGTTATATCGTTATGTAAATCTGATAGCTAGTTGCTGGCTTTAAGGTGGCTCTGTTAAAGGTTTCTGTCGTGTTGTGTTATGTCTTGTCTTTGTTTTGATTCCTTTTGTCTCTTGTCCTGTGCCGTGAGACCAAATGGGTGAGGCAGGAGGTAAAATAGTGTAGAGGTGAACAACTTCACTCCAGACATGGTAAGAAAAATTCCACCAGCCTCAGAAATATGTCTGCGGTTGACATTTTGCTGAATAGAGGGCACAGTATAAAGCCAGGTGTTCAGAGCCAACAATGCTCAATCTTTCAACTCCTCTTGTGACTGGTGGTAGACGGCCACTGATAAACACAACTGTATTCAAGGAGCTGGGTGTGTTCAATAGATAAAGTCTTCAGTACTTATGATAATTGCTTTACAATGTCCACAACCAGAGGTTATGGCCCAGTTCTTAGCCTTCCCTGTAGTAGTTACCTGTACTCTCGGGCCTTACACTGCTGTGTGTGGATGAGAAGTTGTTCAGGTCATCTGATGGAGATAAAAGGGTCCTGTAGCAGTGTTTTCAAGTACACTTGGTTATTGGGGAGGTTTGCTGCTAGTTCTCCCTTTTACAGCTGTCCACGGCTATTTCCTACCAAGGAAAGACATTGAGCATGGATGGTAGCACAGGCCAGCCAGTAGCATTGCAAAACTCAGGGCACATGGCTCTGCTATCACTCGTCCTCCCATTTCCCAGGTAAATAATTGAGTACTAAGCTTCACTCCAAGAGTGTTCCAGAGAGGACTACTACTTGCAGAATTATTACCTGGCAGGCAGCCATCTTGATTCTTAGTAGTCTTGTTAGTGCTTATTAGCTGTGTGTTAGCAGTGTCTTGTTTGAGTCCATGGTAAAGGGGTATCATTCCCACACAGTCCATTCACTCCCACATTCACTTCTAACTGGTGGATTTGGTTTCAAGCATTGCGATTTTCTGTTGAAGTTTGTGGACGTGGAGAGGGGGTGCATCTCCAGCTCACTAGCAACAAGTATCATCTGTGTAACTAAAGACAGGTGCACACAGGTAAAGAAATAAAGCTGTGATGTGGAGGAAGGGTGCCTGCAGATGTCAAACAAATCAGCTGCAGAAAAGTTTATATTGAAAGTTAAGCAGATCTCATTTTGACTTATATCCGGACTACAAGACCCAACTTTCATTGCTTGATTAGTTAGCAGCTTTAGCCTACAGTGCTGTTAAGTATTTGCAGCAAAAAAGTATCAAAAGTACAAGTAGCCAACTGATTGTACAGGCAGAGTGATCCTTGTGTTATATTAGTATACACTGTATTATATTATTGGATTATTTTAACTGATACATGTGTAAGCAGCATTTTAAAGGCTAGTCGAAGTGACGTTTATTTGAATCGCAGTTTTTGTCATATGTGTTCTTTCTTTATTTACTGTATAAACATGCATTGTTACACAGTAACGTGAAACTATAACTGTCAAATAAATGTAGTGGAGTAAAAAGTATAATATGTACCTCTGAAATGTAGGGATGTACAAGTATAAATATACCTTGCTATTTTCCACGAGTGGTGCAGGGAGCTTTGGTTGGAAATGGCTGTGGTACTTTAACATAGTTATTAACTTGAGCATAAACTTGTTTAGTTCAGAGTTTGTATATGCAGTGGAGCTTCAGCTACGCTGCAGCACCTTCTGTGCCCAGGGACCCAAGGCCAGAGCTCCTCCTCCTCCTGCTCTCCGCTACACTGAAGAGATCTCCCTCTCACTTTGTTCTCCCTCTCACACAACTATGTTCATGGTGATTTCTTTCACTGTCCATATACACATCAATCTCTCTCTAGGTCCTGCATTGTTTGTAGTTCCCTCTGGATTTCTTAGTCATACTTGCACATGTTTTTTGTAAAACAAGCCCAGAATTCTCCAAGTTCTTAAACGCTTATAAATTTGCTCAATATATCTTCCTGCTCCTCCATAACTCTACGCATCTTATCAGTATTGGGAAGAAAATGCGAATCTGGAAGAAATTACTAAATGGTTGCAATTTCGAAATGAAAATTAAACTGTGAGAAAAGAGGATGGACGTGAAATGGTGATTGTTCTTATGTAATCCTCCACCTATTAACCTAAATGTAATTAAGTATGAGTCAAAGTACATTTAAGGAAACACTATTACTGCTAATTATTTTCATTTTATACAGCATCTCAGTTCAGAACTCCAACTTTGTATTTCAGACAGTTAATTTGGGAATATTTTTGCTTGTGTTCAAGATCAAATACACATCTGGGGATAAGTCTGAGCCAACTGGATTGACTGGAGAACTGATTGCATCACTATGACTAGTAACGCTGCATAAAGCTAGCCGTGTTTGAACCTCGCTAAACATGAGCAACCAGCAGGCATTTAATGGGGTTCTCACAGCTTGCCATCCTCCAACAGTCCTGCAGGCCACAAAGGTAGTAAACAATAGTCCCCCTGTTCACCCTTCCGCTTAGGATATAAGCTACGCACACAAACAAAGCTTTGGCAGGTCGATGTTTTTAGCAGAATCATCTGACTTTGTACTTGTGGTGACAATAACATCCAAGTGTTCCCCTGATGCTGTTATGATCCCAAGCATAATATCACCCAGGAAATATTCTGCTGTGTTGAATTTACAAATCATGTATCAACAAATCCCACTCACATAGGTCACACATAAACCTTTGAGATGAGAACAAGTCAAACACTGGTTATCTCACTTTGATATAATGCCTGGTCTTAGCCAAGGTATGTGAGCCATTTTTATATGAAAACTGGAATTAGATGATTTGAAAGCAAATACGTGGTTCCCTGGAAACAATGACTCTTTGCAAGTTCTACTACATACTTCTCTAGACAATACATGTTATCACGTAATACCTACGATTTAGTTCTTGTACTGTTATGTTGCACACGTTGCTGGTGTTGGTGTCACCGTAAAATCATTGACGACAGTAAAAGTTACCTTCTCATATAAATCCCAGTTTGTTGAAAGCGTAGGATGACTAGTGGATAGCATCAGGCTGTTGAAAGACAGTTAGAACTTCCTTCGAAGCCAGAAGGTCAAACTGGATGTCCTGCATAGTTGCGATTTTAAAGATTAATGGTGTGTACAGATCATCCTGAATGTTTTCCACAGTGTTCTTGCTCCCGTGTCGACTTCTCAATTGGCTCACAAAACCTATATTCACGGAGCTCTGTTCCGTAAAATGAAGCCCGTCGAGTGACTCAAATTTTGTAAATTACGACCTGTAACAATTCATCTCAGCAGGAGAGGAAACGCGCCGCAGGAAGCCTAGGAATATTATATCATCATGGTGTCATTTTATGCATAAATGCAAGAACATAGGAGGCTGAAGTGTACAAAAATTACATCACACACAATCGTATTTTGCTAGTGAACGGTTAGATCTATTTCTGCACAACAACTGTCTTAGTTTTCCATATCTTACAGCACAGAGGCTTTGATTGATGGTTGGTCTGATGTGGCTCCATACATCAGCTACTGTATAAACAAAACACTGTGTCATCAGGTCAAATGAACATTCATTGCAGGAAGATACATTTTGTCTAACGTTTGCAGAGAGAAAATAAGCTAACAAGTGTTTAAATTGAGGGGAAAGACAAAAATAAATGAAGTCAGTGACTGTGAAATTTAAGTGACCGGTGTTTGGCGAAGGAAACACTATAATATTTTGACAGTGAAAATTGCTATTGTGAGATCTCTTGAAGAAAACGTCTGAAACTCCAGTCTTTCTTTTTTTAGGCAGCCGTGCCATGCAAGCGGCTCTGTATGGCTGTACTTAAAGCACAGTGGTGCTTTTATCTAAGTACAAATGTCAGCATGTTCACAATGACAATGCTAGCATGCTGGTGTTAAGCAGTTGTAATGTTTACAATGTTCACCTTCTTAGTTTAGTGTTTTAGCGTGCTAAAATGTGCTTATTAGCACGAAACACAAAGTGCAGCTGAGGTTAATCAAAAAATACAAAAACAAACTGGAGACTACCAATGATAAATCCACTTCCAGAGTAGGCTGTAGCTAAACGGGGAAGGGACCGGTCACATTGGTTTTAGAGGAACAAAGATTCATTTGATGCCATTGCCAGCAAACTTACTTGTGGTTTGGAGCAACTATAATATAGTAAGTGATGAGCACAGTGAATGAGTAATGAGGGCAGTAACATCCAAAGAAAATGCGGCTTCCCTCCAGGTATTTAAATGCATACTGTACATTATGTTGCAATTGTGATGCAAACAGAACCGTCATTCCATTTGGGACATTATACAATGATATTTTACAATGCCAGTTATTCTGTCCAAATGTGTTTCATTGGAATTACTCAACTTCTGGCATTATCAAATGGACTATTTGAAGTAAATCTTAACTAAAAAGGCAATTTCTACATAACCTCTTAATTTTAGTAATTCCCAGAACTATTGTATTTTACAGAGGACGTGACATGTAACATGTGTCACTCTCTCCAGTTCTCAGTACTTTAAACATTTCAGGTGCCAGATTTTCTTTTTGGACTGTGCTCCTGAGTCACACTGAACCCATTTTTTAAGTTAAAAACACATAAACCTCCTTGGTGACGTCACAGCTTGGAGAAGAGAGATGGAAACTATAGTTGTTTATCAACCTAACTGACATCCATCACCTTCATTTTATGAGTCCTCCAGATCTCTGGTGTTTGTAGCATTTAAAGAGGAGTCCACGTTTATGTGTGGATCTCTGCTGCCCACTAGGTAAGCATTGGTTCATGCTGTGGTCCAAAATTACCCAGAAAGTCTTCAAAAATATATTGTTTGTACTGTGTTTTTCAGAACGATATTACAGCAGTGTGTTCTTGACTCTCTTTTGGTTTGGTGTAAACAAGTCTGACATGGATTTGTTTCCACCGTTTATTCTTTTCTTCACATTTATAAGTATTACATGACTTTGAATGGATAAAAATACATTCAAATTTCAGTTCACTGGCTACATTTGCTATGCTGTTGCGCTGTATTTATTGGTGATGCTGAAGTTGACTTTTTATCTGAACTCCTCTTGTAAAGCCTCATTACTCAGTACTTGTCATATAGGTAAAAGTAAGTGAGGTAATGCAGATTTAAAAAATGAAAGTTATCACTGTGATGATAGTAAATCATTGTATTAAAAAAAGTCTAGCTTACTTTAAAAGCTATAAAATCTAAAAGCTTATTCTAGCCTTATACTAAAACAGCCATTGACTATTTTTTCCTTCCATAACTGACATTATTACTTTGATGATTAATGTTTTAAAAGGAAAATATTTAAACTGATTAAAACCCATCTTGAGAAAGTACAACTGGCAGCTGCACACTACCACTTTTAATGAGCGGAAGACTGTGGAAGATTTCAACTTTTTCCACCCCTGACAGTTTTAATCTGATGTTCTCTGGTCACTGCAGAATGCTTTTATCATCAATAAGCATTGTCATATTCTTGTATGTCTGACTAACCCTTCACTACTGTTTCTCATTTCTGTCAGGTTATGAATCCATGTTGTTGAAAGGCAATCGCAGTGGGAAGAAACTGTCTGTTCTTCAGCCACTTCTTTCCTCTAAATGGAATGCACGTTTCCAATTGACGCAAACCATCCCTGAGACATATCCTATTGGTACACAAAGGCTTACCCACATCCAGAGCTATGATCCATCCACAGGGCTCCAGGAATGAGACATTGTATCAGCTTTTCTTTCCCTGACACCATAAAGGGAAGCCTTGGCAAAAACCTGACTATCTCCAGGCACAAGACACTGCTTGCCAGCAAAGTGGAAGTATCCAAAGTATCTATTGTATTACGCGTCATTTTCTTGTTCTTTTTTTGTCTCACATTGCAGACATAACTGGGATTCTCACTTTGAGTTATTGATGTTTTTCAAGTTGTGAATTATAACACTGTTTGTTTTAGTCAAAATGCTGACAAAATGCCACATATTCGAAATATTTACTTTATGCTTGAATTATTTCCTTTAAAAAGATAACCTATAAGATTCAGGAAAGTAGGGGTCAAAGCTTTGTTTTATACCTTACAAATCTCTGATGTATTATAATTATTTTGTTAGTAGTAAGTGCACCTAATGCTGATACAGCTATTGAAAATATCTTTGGTATCTTTCTCGCTGTAACATTGTCCCTCCAGTGTAAATCAGCCCACTTCCCGCAATATGTCTTCCCCAGTGAAAGTGAATGAGGTTTAATAGGCTGGGGATGGTGGGCATCACGGTGAGAGAGGAGGGGAGGGGTCACGAACCCCCCATACCAGCCTCTGTAAGCGAGCGCGGATAACAAAATTACGCCATCGGAAGATAATTATGTAACTCTGTCTTTTAACAACCGGCCGCAAAAGGTTCATTCCCAAAATAGTTTGATTGACAGGCTCTCTGCGAACCTCTATATAAGAGGAAGGAGGTGGATGCCTCAGTCACTGTTGTGCCTTAAGTCCTACAGACTGTGGATGTAGTGAACCAAAGAGGACTTTACGCTTTTTACGCACGAGGTTTACAGGAGCTACCACTTCGCATTCATTTAATCATCGGCTTGTTTTGTTTGTTGCCCGATTCCTCCTTTTTATTTTCTTGTTTGTCGGATATCTGACTGAATTTGAAATTAAAGAGTGCATTCGTCAGGTAAGTTGCATGAACGGCACGAAATCGTATTTATTGTTGAACTTGTCTGTGAAGGTAGATAAAGTACGAGACATTTAACAGCAAGTAATTCATTTGGCTACTTGTTGACTGAAAACATAGAATTAAGGGATTTTCCTCAACAGGCTTCAGAGTCTGCATGTGATGCTGTAAACTGTAAAGTGTAGTTGAATATTTGTCTCTTTTTATTCTTCTGTTGTAGCGTTATCTCTCTTTATCTTTCGAATTATTCATTGAGAGGCTCAAGGGCAAATTCAACATTTGAGATGGACCAAAAAAGAAAAGAGGGACATAAAAACCTTTAATAAATAACTTTTCTGTTGTTTTTTGAAGGAGATATGATACTCAGGAGAAGTCTCTTCTTGCTGTTCTTATCATTTCATTTCCTCCACGCATTACTTCAAGGTAAGTGGAACACTTGTAAACGACTGTAATGCTGAGTAATAATTATAATAATACAAGTTATTTATACGATTGTTATTAAACTATTGAAACTAACTCAATGCTAGGAGCCCCACTAACTTGAGGTGCAACAATCCATTCCAGTGAAGTTATTATTATTAATATTATTTTTATTTTTATTTCTTAACATTTTGCAATTTCTTTGCCATTTGCCATTGTTCCTTTGTCTTAAAAGGGCTTATGAACTCTTATTTCCCCCCAAAGAAACTGTCCATTTGCATTTCCTCTGGTCTGATTTGTAGATGGTGAGCAGGAGGACGAGACATCCTTCGACTTGTTTGAAATCACCCAAATCACTCGCAAGACTCTGGGGGCCAAACAGTTCAGGGGCCAAGACTTGGATGCTCCTGCTTTCCGCTTCATCCGCTTCGACCACCTGCCCCCAGTGAGCCCCCCCATACTTAAACAAATACTACGTCAGATCCAAAACAATGAGGGCTTTGTGTTTGTGGCAAGTATACGCCAGGACCGCGCCTCCAGGGGCACCCTGATTGGTTTGGAGAGCCCTGATGGCCGGCGGCAGTTTGAGATTGTGTCCAATGGACGTGCCAACACTCTGGACCTGGTTTACTGGGTGGACGGCTCCCAGAACGTGGTTTCATTCGAGGATGTGGACCTGTCTGACTCACAGTGGAAGAATATCACACTTCATGTTCATGGGGAAAATGCAAACCTGTTTGTGGGCTGCAGCCTGATCGACAGCTTCCTCCTGGATGAGCCTTTCTACGAGCACCTGCAGGCTGAGGGAAGCCGCATGTATGTTGCAAAGGGATCCACTCGGGAGAACCACTTCAGGGTAAGACAGAGACGTCGGCTTATGTGTAGCTAGACAAGGATTTCCCAGGATCTGGAAACGTTTTCTACTTCAGTCCTTTTGTGACTTTTTTAGCTGTGCTGGGCGAGTTTAATGACCCTACAATATTTTGTCACCTCTCATAAATTACTACATTTGTAATAAAAGCTCATTTTAAACAACAGTTTTTCTGAAGTAGAGACAAGCATACTCCCTCTTCAAAGTGTGGCGGAGTGGCTCAGTGTTGCCCTGGTCTTCCTGTGTGGAAAGGACTCCACATTTAGACTCTAAATTGCCCCTTGTGTGTAAAATTGAGTGTGACGAGGTCAAGAGTGAAGGTGTTTGTCTGTTAGACTGTTTCCCAATGCATTACTCCTTGAAAAGGAGTAAAAGGGTATAGAAAAAAGAAATATGCCAAAGTAGCCAAAATATGAAATAGAGACACATATTTTCTTTCCAAACAGGGCCTTCTGCAGAATGTGCGTTTCATCTTTGACACCGCAGTGGAAGACATCCTGCTGAGCAAAGACTGCGAGGTCACTAAACAAGGTGAGAGTGGATTTCTCTTTATGGTTTTCCACAAGGTTTTTAAACCAACATTCACCCAAAGGTTTCTGCCATTCTCGAGCAGTGGGAACCATTTCTATTTGTGTGATTTTCATAATCCAAATGATGAGTCATAATAATTATATTTGCTAACTGTTTGAAGCCCGATACCTTGCAGATGTGATTGGGAAACACATTCACATGCAATCCTCCAAACCACTGTATCTGTGTTTTGTTAAGTATAAATCACAGCAACTTGCCAGACAAAACAGTTTAGCCAACTCAGTTGACTCCCTTTGTATGAATTTGTCTTTTTTTTTTTTTTAGTGGGTCAAGAAACTTTCGGATTTCATATCTGATCTCCCATCATTACTTCATGTTTACGGAAACAGCAGTGTCGATGCAGTGGCTTGAGGTCGAGCAGTGTGCGTGGTGAACAAAAGGAGATACAGATGCTTACATTTATTTCCATTGGCAGTGGACTCGGGATAATGCCCTGGGAAAGAAAAGAGAAAAGAGAAAGTGAATGCTATACTGCAAAGCAGGGAGCTTCCACTTCCAGCTGCACACACACACACACACACACACACACACACGCACACACACACGCACGCACACACACACACACACACACACACACACACACACACACACACACACACACACAAACACACACAATGAAGTCATGAATTGGCTCTTTGGGTTGCTTTTCTCAGCTGAAGCTTTGCTCGCATAAGGGATAGTACCTTGTGATCTTCAGCTCACACAAAGAGAGGCTGCAACTAAACAGATAGTTAATCATCATTTACAACAAAACTGAAAGGTCACCGGATCTGGAAAAGGTCTCTTTGGTCCACTGTGACAAAGCAAATCCATATGCGGTGTGCATGTTTGTGCGTGACAGAGCAGTTGTTGCATTTCTGATGCCACAAGCAGTGTTGAATTCCAGCTGAGTGAGTTTATTTGTGTAACAAATGTCACCAAGGCCTGGAAGTTTTCTGCATGCCTGCTGGTACCAGTCAGGGTTCTGCCCTGGTAGCCAAAAGTCACTCATAAACCCGCTCAGCCCACACTCATAAAACCTGTCATGTTGGACATTAATGAGCAGTATTAAAACTACCCATGCTTTTTGGTCTTTTTTAAATTCCTTCCTCTATCTGCTTTGAGGAAAATGAGAGAATATCTATCAGGGATTGAAGTATGTGTAAATGCTTTCACAGACGACTTTGTGCGCGTTCACACGCACACACAGCATGAAGCCCTCCTGAGATCTGAATGAATCCAGCAGACTGAAAGGGAAAGAAAACATAGCACCGGCTACAGTGGGACATCATTGAGCAATTTGGACTACTTGATTTAGAGTCCCCGGTCTGCTATTAATCTTCACCAATTTACATTGCAAGATCCAAACCAGTTGCAGATATGTGCTGTGCTTTGGCTTCCACAGAGCTTTGATATGTGTCTTGTGTGTTTGTTTTTGCCATCACACAGCCATAAAGCTCCTCATGATATCACTGAAGTTCAGTAGTTTGAGATACAAGTCAGGGATATAAATTGAGGTAGTGTAAAAGACAGATTCTCATAATTTCATATGGTTTAATGCAAACTCCACCACAAGGGATTTTCACACACTTGAAAAGAGAGGATATCTCTAGTGCCTGTGCTTCGGATCAGCTGTAAGGACGAGACCATGAGCTTTCCAGGCTCCTCGTGAACCCATCTGTTAAGTTCATACTGGACTGGATACTCCACTTTTCTAAAAGGCTGTGAAGGTTTATGAAAACGGCGTGGTTTCTTATCACTCCAGGAACACCCAGATTTCTGCCATCCCCTCCCGTCCTGCCACAGCCAACCCTTTCTGTCATCTCTGGTGGACACATTTACCGTCACCATTTCAAACAGATGCATTTGTCAAATCAAACCCACGCTGACCGAACATCTGTTTTGGGGAACACAATAAACATTGTAATCACTGCATTGTTGTGATCTTTTTGCCGTCTACAGGAAGACGGGAAATTGCTCCGTTCCCTAAACAGAGTCCTTGTGTTTCAATCATCATATCTCATCATCAACTATGTTTTCCATCACCCATGTTGCTCCTTAATTTGCTGTCTGGCTGTTGTTGCTTTTTGTCTTGATGTCTCTTTTTTTGCCACCTCCAGATGTTGCCAATATTGTGAGCGAGAGCACAGAAATTGTGGATGTGAGTCCCTCCATCACGACAAACATTATCGGCCAGAAGACAGACGATGTGGTGACAGATATGTGCGAGCGCTCTTGCGAGGAACTTAGCACCATGTTCCAGGAACTCAAAGGCCTGCGTTTTGTCGTCAGCAACCTAATTGATGGCTTGCAAAAAGTGGTAAGTATTAAAAGTGACATAGTGTAAATCATTGTGTTTGTGTTAGACAAGCTACTGCCCTTTCACTGTGCTTTACATGCCAATTTCAGTGATGAATGGGAAATTGGCAAAATCTGTTTCTGTGCGAGGGAAGAAAAACTTCAGAGAAAATTGACATTTTAGGAAAACAAATTATACAATCCTCAGTGTGGTAGCCAGGAGGTAAGAGGTTTGAATTAGGTTACTAGGTAACCTACATTGGTTTGAAAGAGTCTGGACAGTAACAGTAAGTAGCTGCAGGACTGTTTATAGAGTCGCCTGTGATAGCTGAACCCGTTTGACTCCTGCTATCTGTGGCAGCGTGAGTCAGACAGATTTTATGACATGTTACATGTGGATATAGGAAGTGTTCCCCTGGCAGCGATGGGGTCCAGTCTAATGTCTGGCTGTGTTTAAACAGCCCATGTGTTTCCTCTGGGAGCCTCCCAGCAATAAGAGAGTCTGGGCATAAACCTTGGGAGAAAAAAATCCCGGCTGGGATGAGAAGGGTCCCTGAGGCTCTTCCAGACCAAGTGGTGTCTGAGATTCTAGTGCTGCACGCTGCTGCCTCCCTTTTCAATGGGAGGATGCACACGCACACACACACACACACACACACACACACACACACACACACACACACACACACACACACACACACACACAAGCACACACGCACGCACACACACACTTTTGGCAGTAGTTTATCATTTGACAGCTCCCAAGTGTTCAGGACTCCAGCCAGAGATCCCCTGGTCTCCAATTAGGTTAGAGATTACAATGTGCATAGCTAAGCAACACTTTTCAATGGGATTTCTTGAAACATTAGAGATATAAAGACATGCTGTTTGCAACTTTGAGTAATAAAAAGCACATTTTTAAATGAATATTTTCTTGTTGATACAATGGCGTAGCATTTTTGTGTAGATGTGCTTTTTTGAGTTAAGTTTTCTCTAAGTCTCTTTTCCCTCATGAGGCGAGTCTGAAAGATGTTTCATAATGATATGAAGGTGTCCACCTCAAATTATGAACTAGAGAGGGACAGATAGGGTCATTTGGCCGGTAATTATTATAATATGGGTAGTTGTGTTTCTCAGAGAGTAATGTTTGTGCTTTAACTTGACTGGTTTTCAACAAAAGTAATCTTACTTAAGTGAGAAACAGTACTTCTACTGGAACATGATGCACTATTCCTCTTTCCACCTGGTGAAAAGTAACCACACATGTGCTCTCCTAATAGAATCAGCGTGTCAGCAGGTGGAGGCGATACGTTCACATGCTTTATGGAATGTACACCTTTATCATGAGTGTGCCCTAATCGTTTCTGACTGATCTCCTTTCTGACTGCAAATCTGTCTGTCGTTGTATGTTAAGACAGAGGAGAACACGGTCATGAAGGAGGCCCTTGGGAAGATGAAGAAGGAGAAAGAGAAAAACATGTGCTGGCAGGATGGGCGCCTCTTCGAAGATAAGGAAGACTGGGTTGTAGACAGCTGCACCAAGTGTTCCTGCCAGGTAGTGCCAAGTCATATGGAAATATGGACAGATTTACTGTGAATATCAATGACCCTAATACATCTGTATAATTCATTGATGGCAGGAGTCCAAGATCGTGTGTCACCAAATTACATGCCCCCCAGTGGCTTGTGCCAGCCCATCATTTATCGACGGCGAGTGCTGCCCCGTGTGTTTGCGTAAGTAGTCGGAACCTCCTATTAGCCGTTGCGCCCAGCATATAAACACAATTATAAGCACATGAAGTTGCAATAGCAAGCAGGGTATTTTAGGTTATTGGTTCAATATGCCGTAAAAACAACATTCCACACGTATTAAAGTTTAATACCACAGGACTCTGTCTGTCTCTGTGAGCGACCCACATATTTATAGGTCAAAATATAAGACACTCAGAGTGGCTACTGTGGGTTTTTCAGATGAGCTCATGTGATAAACAGGCATACAAAATTAAAACAGTGCAGTCATGATCCTTTGCTAGTACTTTTATTATTCTGTTTTAACATTCAGGAGAGTGTTTGTGCAAAATTTAAGGAATATATACATTGACTTTATGCTTTTACTTCTTCCAGCTCAAACCAGCGATGATGGCTGGTCCCTCTGGTCAGAGTGGACAGAGTGCACAGTCACCTGCGGGACAGGAACTCAACAGAGGGGTCGGTCATGTGATGCAACAAGCAACCCCTGCACCGGAGCTTCTATTCAGACCCGCAAGTGCAGCCTGAGCAGATGTGACAGCCGTGGTGAGGATGTTTTTTAAACTCTCCTGTCACTCAGTTTTCATTCAAATAAATGGCATCCAGTAGTAACCCCCTTAGTGCTGTGATATTATCTTGATCAAAGTATGCATCTGCCATTGCCACAACTACATAATAATCTAAAAGAAATAGCAGTAAGACTTGTGGGAGGGAGGAACGTGATGGAACTGGGGAAAAACTGAGTTAAATATGAGATCCCCAAAAGTGCAAAAAGACAGAGTTAACGCCTCCATAAATGTGTTGAAATTGGATGCAGTGAATCCCAGTGAAGAGCTGGATTGCATGGTCGGGTTGCAGGGTGTGGCCAGTCAAAGTTAATTCCAAATAAATCACTGGCTGAGAGGGTGCTCCACAGTGCAATGACTCACTACCGCCTGCCATGCCAAAAAATATTGAATTTGAATGAATTTGATCATTAGATGTCCACGACTATATAGAGGTGGATGCCAAAGCTGAAAAAGAGTGTGTTTGGTCAATTGTGGGATTAGCTTGTGTTATTACTTGCAGCTAACATTACACTGCATCTGTGTGAGTGACTGAATCAGTCTAACCACTGGAGGATAGTTTACCCACAAAGACATAAATAATGGAGCAAGCATCTCAGAACATTTTTGAAAGTCAGCCATCGTCGCCAGAATCACATAATGTTTACTTGTAGAAAATGTGCTGGCCATTTTGCTTTGCTTTTGCAAATTATACACGTCTGTAACTATTTGACTGAGTGGAAATCTAGAGGATAATACGTGACATGTGTCTGATTGATATGTTTGATGTTTGATACCCAGTTCGCCAGGACGGAGGGTGGAGTTTGTGGTCGCCGTGGTCGTCCTGCTCAGTGACCTGTGGAGAAGGACAGATAACCAGGATACGACACTGCAACGCTCCTGTTCCACAACTGGGGGGTACAGACTGCGAGGGAAATGGGAGAGAGACTCAGCGTTGCACTGCCAAGCCCTGTCCAAGTGAGTATTTCAGCCTGTTGACTCAAAAGCAGCATCTCTATTACAGCAGCATCCGTGTGGAAGAACCAGACTTTCTTGAGCCTCATGGCTCCCCAAGGCAACATTCCCCATGTGCTGTGGACTGGCTTCCTTTCTGTCATTCAGGAAACGTTGAGTCAAATCAGCGCAATATGTTTTCTCTTGTAGTATTAAGTTCCAGGTGTCTGACTCTCTGGCTGCTTTGTCAAATTTGCAGACTTTAAATTTTGACTTACTTTTATTTAGAAAGAAAGAGTTTTGTGGATATTTGTGGAAATAAATGCTTTACTTTGAAAAATTCACTCCTTAACATCTATCTCCAAATCTTTTTAGTTGATGGTGGTTGGGGTCCTTGGTCTCCATGGGCAACCTGTTCAGCAACATGCAATGGGGGAGTCAAAAGTCGGACGCGTGTGTGCAACAGCCCTCAACCTCAGTACAGCGGCAAGAACTGTATCGGGGAGGCTAACGACAGTGACAGCTGTAACAAAAAACACTGTCCTATTGGTGAGCACCAGTCACTCTACATTAGCCATGCAAACTACAAGCTCTAGGGATGGCAATGTCTGTCAGTCCACAACTTCGGTCCAGACAGAAATATCTCAACAGCTATTGGATAGATTGCATTTGTCCAGACATTTAGGCTTCCCAGAGGATGTATCCTTCTGACTTTTACTCTAGTGACATTTGTAGTTTTGAGTGCAAAAGGAATGGCATTGCCATAGGCTTCGGCTGTTCTTTGTGTTTAGCATGCTAACACAGTAAACTAACATGCTGTAAATGGTAATCATTATACCTGCTAAACACCAACATGTTAGCTATTGTACATTTATTAGCATGCTAACATTAGCTTTAAGCCCAAAGCACCGCTGCGCCTAAGTAGCTAGCTAGTATGTCTGAAGACTGTTGGCCTTGTTACTTGAAGAAGAATGCATCCTCTTTAAAAAATAATAATAATAATAAAAAACATTCTCACTTACTCCCCGAAGAGAAAGTAGCGGCTGCACTGCTTTTGGAAAGAGATATTGAATATTTCATGTAACATCAAAAACCAGCACAAATAAAAGTTGAAGCATTTGGAGAGACACCATACAGATATGTTTTAAATCAATATACCTTGTTTGTGCCCATTCTTGTCGTCTTGCAGATGGCTGTCTGTCTAATCCCTGCTTTGGGGGAGTAGATTGCAACAGCTCTCCAGATGGATCCTGGGAGTGCGGCCCATGCCCTGCTGGTTTCCGTGGAAATGGTACCCACTGTGAAGACATCAATGAGGTAAAACTTCCTCTTTTTCTCATGTGCATGAAGCAGACTTCATTCATGTAATTATTTCTCTTCATTTTGCTAATACTTTTCATTCCCTTTGCCAGTGTGACATGGTGTCTGACGTTTGCTACAAAGTGAGTGGATTGCAGCGCTGCGTCAACACAGATCCAGGTTTCCACTGTCTGCCCTGTCCGATGCGTTACAAGGGCACCCAGCCTTTCGGTATGGGTGTGGAGGCTGCCAAGAAGAATAAACAGGTGCGTTGAAGTTGCTCTCATTCAATGCCAATAACAAATTATTGATTGGATGCAAACAGGAGTAGCATTTGAAGTGAGAACAAAAAGCAGTTAAGTACAATGTGGGCCTTATACTCCAGGCTAGGTTTTCAAAAGCAGCTGTGTGGATTGTTGTATGTCAGATCCAAATTTATGAATGATGGAAGCACCAGCTTGGCTGATTTATAAGCCTTATTCTTGCAGTGAGAGTGTTTATACAGCGTTAGAGGGGAGGCCACCTCACCTTGACCCAGTATCAGCAAGCAGAAGGAGAGGGAGGAGAGCTGGGCAACTCTTAACAACAAACATATGTTACACATCTCTGTTACTTTCATTAGAAGATCAGAGGCGGATTGAAACTGTATTTTTTACTGTATATGTTGAACAGATCAGTGCTATTATTCAGGCAAAATGATGTGAAGTTTTTTCTTGACTTTGGCTCTTCCTGCTAGATCTTTAAAACAGCTCAGTATTTCTACTCCTGTCATAACTGCTAAATTGTAGCTGTATCACAGGTAGTACTTGATTGGAACACACTTTTCTGTTCCCTTGTGATCATTGAATTCACAGATTCTCTGGAAAACTCCCTTGCATTATATCCCTTGTGGATATTTGGATACTCTTTGTCCTCTGCAGCTGCTTGTCTTTGATATGATGCCCCAATTTGACAAATGTATATGGTAAAAGGGGAATTGTCTCATAGCTTGCATTTCACAGTTTTGATCAAAGGCCTGTCCTTGCTGTCACTCTCTGCTCTATGAGCTCATGGAGTGGCATCCAGAGTGCAGTGATGTTCATCCTCTGGTAATGAGTGGCAGCTGTGAACAGCTTGTGCTGCAATAAAGGGGCAACAGTGGGTCTTAGTGGGATGTATGATGCATTAAGTGATATTTTATATAATCAACTGTGCCCAGAAGAGCCACGCACTTTGGCTTTGTCCAAAATCTCTTCCTTAATCCGTCACTTTGATTCGGAGTCGCCCTCACTTTTGAGTGGTCTTCCAAAGAGAAAGTTACAAGTAGTACTGGTACGATAAGTACTCTTGACTTGAACTTGTCAGCAAAAAAACATTTAAAAACACTGATCATCTTTCTTTCTTTTTTATGGAAGATCACATCCAGTGCCCTTGATGTTGGATAAGGTCTATGGTAAATCTCATAAAACAGTTCCACATCCCCTGTTTTCTTCTGTAGGTGTGTGAACCAGAGAACCCATGCAAGGACAAAACCCACAACTGTCACAAATATGCCGAATGCATCTACATCAGCCACTTCAGTGACCCTATGTACAAGTGTGAGTGCAGGACCGGTTACGCTGGAGATGGCTTCATTTGTGGAGAAGACTCGGACTTGGATGGCTGGCCCAATCAGAACCTTGTGTGTGGTGCCAACGCCACATATCACTGCAAGAAGGTATTTTATTGAACTCCATCACCTTATTTGATGAAGCCTTTACTGCAGTGATTATAAACTAAAGTATCTGTAAAATGTCCCACTATTATTTCAGGACAACTGCCCCAGCCTTCCCAACTCTGGGCAAGAAGACTTTGACAAAGACGGTCAAGGAGATGCTTGTGACAAGGATGACGACAATGATGGAATTATTGACGAGAGGGTATGAGAGTTTTTAACACATTTTATTTCTATGATCAGATTCATGATACTTAAAGAATTCCCTAACAGCTATGTACTATCCGCCACAGGACAACTGCCCCCTCCTTTACAATCCTCGTCAGTTTGACTTTGACAAGGATGAAGTTGGCGACCGCTGTGATAACTGTCCCTATGAACACAACCCTGCTCAAATAGACACCGACCACAACGGAGAAGGGGACGCCTGCGCCATAGACATTGATGGAGATGGTAAACAGATAAAATCAGTGCATCTAGGGAAGCTTATTGTTATATTTCTAACCTAAATAGAAAGAGGGAAAATGTCATCAACTTACCTTTTTCCTCAGAAATTCTGAATGAGGTTGACAACTGCCCCTATGTGTACAACACTGAGCAGAAGGACACTGACATGGATGGAGTTGGTGACCAGTGTGACAACTGTCCATTGTTGCACAACCCTGACCAGGTACATTATCACATTGCATACAATGACACTTTACAGTAGGTAGAGGAAGTGTTAACCTCTGTCTGCATTTATCCAACAGACTGACGTAGACAATGACCTGGTTGGAGATCAGTGTGACAATAACCAGGACATCGATGAAGACGGCCATCAGAACAACCTGGACAACTGTCCCTATGTGGCCAACTCCAACCAGGTTGACCATGACAAGGATGGCAAAGGAGACGCATGTGACTATGATGATGATGATGATGGTATACCTGACGACAGGGACAACTGCAGACTGACACCCAACACAGACCAGCTGGACTCTGATGGTGAGGATGTAACTTTTAAAGGGTTAAAAGGTTGCACCGTAGAGTGCATGCCATGTGATTTTGATTCCTGTGTGAATCCAGCTTTTGATGTTTTGCACTGATATATGTTTAATGCAGCAATGCAGAAGTGGCAGCACAAAGGGTTTTGAAATGTTCCTACTTAACTACAAATGAATTGTATTAACATTTGCCTTAGCCAATAACAGCTAACTTTAAAGGGACAGTTCAGCCCAAAATTGCCTGTAGTGCTTTTTATCAATCTACATTGTTTAGATGTGAGTAACCGAGAGTTGGAGAAATCGGGCGTAGAGATTTCTGCCTTCTTTCGAATATATTGGAACTTGCACTTGGCTTGTGGTGCCCAAAGAGATGGTGGTGCACTTGTTGTATATATACTGTACTTGCAAATACTTGCTGCAGGCTTGAAAAGGTTTGATGCAGCTATATTTTCTTATTTTATTTGTTACTTTCTTGCAAATATTACATAGTAAATGATGACATAAAGATACAGTATGACACATTGAGATTGAAAGTTGATTGACAAAATAACCTCACCACAAGGTCCACTCAGTAGCCGTTGGAGCTTTGGCTGCACTCAGACTTTGTACTCATTACTCAGTGATGTTCACATTTAGCTTCAGTATGCCTTCTACCAGATGTTTTCATAGTCAGCAATTAGCTCCACTGCAGCAGGTGTGAAATATGGTGACTGTGGAAAGAGTCAACGGCCCGGTTGGCACGATTGATGTCATTCTGCATGACTTCAGCCAGGCTGTGAAGTTTTTATTTCCTTCAGGCTTTGCTTGTGATTAATCCACAGTGGCCAATTTAAGCAGGGTTACCTGGAGTTTGTACAGCTGTCTGTAACTGGAAACAGACCTCGAAGGAGGAAGGCCCTGGACACTGGTGCTTTCACAGCTCATCAGATAGTGTTTATTTGATAGGATCGTTTTAGCCCCATTTGCAATAACACATCTGATGACAGAATCAGCTAGCTACTTCCACGCAGTGGCCTTCATTATCCACTGGTGTGTCCTTTCCACTGTAAGCTCCTGGCCTGTAATCTGGCTCCAATAGCCTTCAAGCTTCAGATGGTTACAAGTATCAGTGGAAGTTGTCACAGCATGAAAAGATGGCTGATTTGCCTTAGTAGACTTGGCAAATGTATTATAGCCAGTTTCCTGCGAGGAATTGCTTTTTTCCCCATTTAGTTTTAATATTAACTTGGAGGAGCTCCTCAGTACTCATAGCATTGGCATTTTTTGTTATGATACTCACATTAGCTGCCATAGAGATTTTCCCATCTGTGGAAAAATCGGAAAAAATGTAATATAAATCATGCATGTCTAATTTAAATTAGGTCAAACTAATTTATTTGATGTCTTTTTTTTGAGCAGGCGATGGAAGAGGGGATGTCTGCAAAGATGACTTTGACAACGACAATATTCCAGATATTATTGACGTGTGTCCGGAGAACAATGCCATCAGTTTCACAGACTTCAGGAAGTTCCAGATGGTCCACTTGGATCCTAAGGGAACCACTCAAATCGATCCCAACTGGGTGGTCAGACACCAGGGCAAAGAGCTGGTTCAGACTGCCAACTCTGACCCAGGCATTGCAGTTGGTGAGCGGCCCACATATGTTTACTCTCCAACAACCATTTCATGTGCTGCTCTTTAAAAGATTTGATACTCCATTTGACTGTACAGCTCAAAGATTGAGCTTCATGCTTCTGTCACACAATCACAGGTTTTGATGAGTTCAATGCTGTGGACTTCAGTGGAACAATGTACGTGAACACGGACAGAGATGATGACTATGCAGGCTTTGTGTTCGGCTACCAGTCGAGTGGCCGTTTTTATGTCGTGATGTGGAAGCAGATCACGCAGACTTACTGGGAGGACAAGCCCTCCAAGGCCTTCGGCATCTCTGGCGTTTCACTCAAAGTCGTCAACTCGACCACTGGCACTGGTGAAAACCTCAGGAATGCTTTGTGGCACACGGGCAACACTGCTGGACAGGTGGGCTGCAGTCTTGATGCTTTTTGGTCTGTTTTAAAGACTGAAGCAGTATTAAGTGTTGTTAACTGTTTTGCATAGGTGCGGACTCTGTGGCATGATCCCAAAAACATTGGTTGGAAGGATTACACAGCTTACAGGTGGCATCTCATCCACAGACCAAAGACTGGGTTTATAAGGTGAGAAAAAAAGTTTAACCAAAACAGGAACACCTATTGTTTTTCTGTCTCAATGATAGACAACTTTGATTGCAGTACACAACTGAACTATAGGATGTGTTTTAGTCTTTTTATTTAATCACTCTTATCCCTCTACTGCAGTTTATCTGTAGTTCATAGTATACCGTACATTGGTAATCATCATAATCTCAACACATTCACAAATGTATGTCTGTTCTGTATTTTTGCAGGGTTGTGGTCTATGAAGGTAAACAGATCATGGCTGACTCAGGACCAGTTTATGACAAGACGTTTGCCGGAGGAAGGTTAGGCTTGTTTGTCTTCTCACAAGAGCTGGTGTTCTTCTCCGACCTCAAGTATGAGTGCAGAGGTTAGTACAAACACTTTGATTATTTTGAAGTCCTAACCATACATTTTTTTATTTTCTTATAGAAATATTGACGTGTGTTTATGTGTGTGCATGAATTACATTAAATTTCAAAAACCAAAACTTTGAAAACCACCACATTCGACAGCTAAAACACTTGTCTACTAAATCTCACACACCTACGTTAATGCATTACCTTACCTTATACCAAACGTTTCACATACACTTGAAAATAGATATTTTTTAACCACAACCTTAGCAGACTGATAATAGCAATATGTAGAATTAGTTTTGATTTGTTTGTTTGCTGTTTTGAGCACAAAAAAATAAAGAATTCTAAATCATTTGTAATTAATTGCATTGAAGGATTCACACTGTAATATCCACATTTGTACATGTTTGGGAGCTTTTCACAACTCAATAATATGTCGATACATACAGTACAAAGATCAGAAAGTGGAGGAGAAAACCCTCTCCACCTTTGTATCATGTGGGTATTTAAATGTTCAACATCTTTTTCAAACCTCAGATAAGCCGGAGTTGCCAACAGTGTTCACAAGGTAATGAAAGGAGGGGTTATGTGTTGTGTGTTGGCTGAAGCAAAAATTGAATGGTCACGCTGTGTTTCTGCTTGTCAGCTTGCCTACGTACAATGCCCCAGATGCATTGTGAAAGACCTTGCGTGTTGGTCCAAGGATCTTCTGTTGGAAAATGAGCCTGCAGCCTTTTCACAATCACAGCCACAGTTATTTAAGACACGCTTCTTTTTTTCCCCACACAGTGCTCATGTTGTTTCTGCACTCTGGCACTTTGACTGTGTGAATCTCGTTATGTGTCCTAGTTTTGATTATAAATGTGGCGGTAATGGAAGCTATTTTCTCAATCTTTCCACAGATAACTGAATCAAGTCTGATAGAAAAAAACATCAGAAGGCAAAAAAGACAAGAATCTCTTAAAGTAAACATCACGTCATCGCTAAATCCAAATGAGACTTTCCATACTTCTCCATGATTTGCCTTAATCCATCCACTGGAGAGGAAACCATGGCCGATTTCAGTTGAAACAAATCAATTTATACATTTCTCAAGCTTGGAAAGAAGAACTGGTGAGATTGGACGAGTTTATTTGGGGGAAAAAGCAGATTATCTAATTATAACTAGTGTACCTATGTCTACATTTTAAAGGGTTCATTGTACAACCACCTACATGCTGTTTATGCTTTCCTACAGTTTCTTGTAACTTGTAAGTGACTTGGTCGGTATCTTTAATACAGTCTGTTTGGTATTAAGAGGCTCAGTCATGGCTAATCCTACAGTGTTTGACAAACATAAACTGTAACCAAAGCATAATCATTTAGCCGTCTCAACTACATTCCTATTTATCCTCATTCTTTTCATCCTGAATGTGTTTTCTATTTTATGGAGAATGATTTAAATAAGCCATTTTAGTAAATGCCAAAGATGTTTATACTAAGTCTGTATTATAATTCTTTTTTGTAAATTATTTATGCTCTGCTTGTTCTGTTTGTTTGCCTTTTTTTGCATTTGAGTTTGTAAATAATTATTTATTTGTTTACACTGACAAAACGCATAATTGAATATCACAAACGTCAAGATAACACCCTATAGTTTCGCAAGATTTGTAGTATTGCCATGCATTTCCTTTACTTGTTAGTTTTTCTAATATTTTACATAAACTGTAGCGTAAAGCTTTGGAGATGATAAACTTCAGCTGCTTTTCAGTAATCATCATACATAAACGCAGCATGTGTTTATGTATGTGACAGTTGCTGCCAGAGGAATTCTGGTAGTATGTGTATGTTACAAAAAGCTACTGTTTATTTTCTTGGCTGTCCAGACGGGGCCTCATTGTCCTCAAAGTGATATATCACGTTGGTACACTTGGAACATGTTTTAGTGCTCATACTCTATATCTATAGGAGCTTATAAATGACCATCACCAAACTTGGACTGAAAATTGGGCTACTGGCACTGTAGCAAGCCCCCTTTTCGTATTCGATATTGAAACACTGTAACACGTCTACAAAGAAAAGTAGATAAAGGTTTCAAAATCTGTTTTAAAGGTAGTGAGATTAATAGATGTGCCTGTTTCCTGGTAAATCTAATGTACCAAGCACCAAGTGATATATCACATCAACAACTGAGAGTCATGAAGATCAAATACAGTACAAATATTTTATACAAATTACTTTTTCATTCATATGTTAGTCACAAGTATCACTTATGGATGTTTTGAAGCTTTACAGTGTTGGTTGAAATGGAATCCAGATGAAGGTCTCTGAAAACAAAGTGTGACTGTGTGCCTGTATAGTGTGTACAACATTGTTGTCATGAGTCTGTATAGCAGCCGTGTTTTCCATGTTTGGTTTCCATCTTGTTCATTTTGTTGAGAGTTTGCAATGCACAAAATGTAAATGTTTTTTTTGTATTCTCGTGTTGTTAGATTTACATTTTCTACAAACAGTGTAAGATTGTTCTGTTTCATAAATAAATCTCTTGTACACCATTTTGTTGTTTTCATACATGAGGACAGTTATCCCATATTCGTACTATCGAAATAATGCTGTTTAACCAACATTACACAAAAACTATGAAAGACTAGCGAAATAAATGTTAAAGCATAAGGCTACAAAATTCATAAAAAGACTTTAAGAATTGTGTCTTGCATTACTTTCTGACTTCCCTATTTTGTCTCAGCACCAAACTAATTTGTTCCTACTGAAGATGTAAATCTTGTAGATTCATTCTTTTATTTTCAAAAAAATATATAATAATCTCAGTAAACAGCTGGGCACTGTTTAGCAAATGTTACATAAACAGAAGTACATTTGTTTGGGACTATTTTCAGCGGTAATACACATTTCGTCAACTGAGAGTTATCAAGGTCTATCTGCACTTTGACCAGTTTTGAGAAAAACGCATTTGAAAATTCAACAGTTCATAACGTGGACACTATAAAACCAATTCCAACCAATTTTGACACATCACATGCTACATAATAGGTAGTGAAAAAAACTGCTAAAACTCTAACTTCAATTCTAAGAAAGGTGTGATCAAACATGTAGTTCATTTAACTATTTATTTCATTATTTTCTAATGTGCCTCCATCTTGTCCTTTGAAATGTATATCAGCTCTGATCCATGTGTGGGATGAACTCTATCTAGAACATAATCATGCAACAATAGATGACAGAACAGTCCATTTCCTCTAAAAGTCAAGTAAAATTAAAATTGAACATTTGCTTTACCTCAACAGAGGTCTTTGTGATAATGTACCATTAGGTTTGCAGAATATTACGGTTAAGAGAGATACATTTGTCTGTGGCTTTTGCACCAGAACATCTGTCTCAAAGAGCGGAAACCAGAAAGTGAAGGGGTTAAGTAAATGATGGTGAGGCCAGGAAAGAAATGCTCTATTAGGGAAAATGGGGAAGTCAAAACCTTGCTCTCGTAGGTCTGTGGCAGAGATATTTGGGTTGAGGATCTAGGAATTGTCCACGTGGCACACACCAAAGACTGGCTATATGGGTCTGGCACTGGTGACTGTTTTCAAGCCCAGAGCACGTTCCAGGGTGGTTCATACAAGTTTGCCAGAGGATGACAGTGTGTGACACACTAAACCAGCATTTTCTGCTGATGCGAGTATTTTGCAATAAGCAAGCATTATGAAAGGATGAATAACCTCAAGCAAACTGGCTGCAATTAACTGAAAGGCGATCAAGAAAAGTTTAGGTTTTTAACAAAGGAAGTGTGCAAGGTGAGCGGTCTGGAACGAGTTCTTGGAGGTACGGATGTGGAGCTCTGCACCATGTTGTCAGTTTTCACCGCACAGAGACACACAGAAAACCGAGCTCAGATATGGAAGCTTCTTATTCAAATGCAGCTTAATAAGAGAACTGCTCTGGATGTTCTTCTTCAGTCACAGAGGCGTGAAAGACCAGCGTGTCCAATAGTGGGCTACTGTAACTATAGACACTATTCTACTCACTGACTTTCTGTACCAACTCCACTTCCTCCTCGCTCTTTCCTCTATGCCCGCTCATATCATCTGCTAATGTGAAAATAAATGAGCCCAGAGAAGTGGAGGAAGATAAAGTCAGAACCTGGTCGAAAACTATTATCTTTGTTAGAAAAGGAAAATAAGACATTCAGAAAACTTTTTTAAAGACATTGGGTTGATTGACCTTATGTTCTTACATTATAATGTTGATTTCTTCTTCTACAAATATTCTTGCCAAGAGTTATGTAGATGAGATTACAGATTCATACCACTTTCAAATATGTATGGTGTGAAGCTATGGCTCTAGTTTTGCCTATAGCTGAGCATAAATTGTAATCTTTGTATTTTTTGTAAGGATTAAAATAATCAGTGAGCTTCAGAGGTGCTGGTAGGTGGATTTTGTTACCTTTGTATTTGTAATATGAAAAATGTATGTAAATATAAACATTTGTTTCAAGTAAATTGAGATTATATAACTGCATACATGACATTTCTGAAATATTAAACAGTACTTTAATAATGCACTTCCATAAAGTTACCCCGCTAACATTGGCCACATTTTAAAAGAATGCTTAAAAGTGAAGCAGGTTTTTCTAGGCTTTAGACAGATCCCTCTTGAGCCACAGAAACATTATACAACTGTTTTCAAAGGCTTGATAATACTCTCTTTGAAATAGGTGGAGTGTCACTTTCAAAAAAGTACCACAACCATATGCTTAAACCACTGCTACCCAGTCTGGTGCATCAATGGAAACATGTTTGGTTTTTTTTAATCAAAAAGCAATAGTAGCTTTGACATCAGCATTCAGTGTCCCACTGGCTCCTTTAATAAGTGAACCTATGTTGTTGCTGAACAAAGTGACTAAGGGGCTGCCAAGGGCAAGTGTGCAGCAAAGAACTGGGTCTGTCATGTGAAATAAGTAAGTCATTTATTTCAGGGCATAAGTTCCTCAAGTCACTGGAAAGAAATCCATGGTCCTTCTCTCTGCCAACCTTGGGGGCGCACACTCATTGCTCCCAGAAAACAGAGGTGCCAGAAGCGTTGGGCAGCAGGCTGAAGTCCTGCAGCACAGGGGCTCCAAGCTGTCTGCAGGAACCCAGCTCTTTGATATTAGTCATGAGTTTGAGATGCTTCACTTCAGATGCTTTAAAGGACTGACATCAGAGAGTGGTGCAACAGTCAAGAACTAAGAGGTAGAGAGAATTTTCAAGTGGAAAAGAAGGAAAAGAGAAAGTTTTCCCATGCAGCAGTAATTACACGTTTGGACATTGGCTCAAATCTAGGCTCGCTCTTGAGGGAAAACCAAATGAAACTGCAGTTTTCACAGAAAGTATACAAGTATGATCCCGAAGCTCCCCCTCCTGTGAGATCTGAATGAATCCAGCAGACTGAAGGGAAAGAAAACATAGCACCGGCTACAGTGGGACATCATTGAGCAATTTGGACTACTTGATTTAGAGTCCCCGGTCTGCTATTAATTCTCACAATTACATTGCAAGATCCAAACCAGTGCAATATGTGCTGTGCTTGGCTTCACCCAAGCTTTGATAGTTGTCTTTGGGTGTTTGTTTTGCCATCACACAGCCTATAAAGCTCCTCATGATATCACTGAAGTTCAGTAGTTTGAGAACAAGTCAGGGATATAAATTCTTGAGGTAGGTGTAAAAGACAGATTCTCCATTAATTCATATGGTTTAATGCAAAACTCCACCACAAGGGATTTCACACATTGAAAGAGGAGGATATCTCTAGTGCCTGTGCTTCGGATCAGCTGTAAGGAAGAGACCATGAGCTTTCCAGGCTCCTCGTAACCCATCTGTAAGTTCATACTGGACTGGATACTCCACTTTTCTAAAAGGCTGTGAAGGTTTATGAAAACGGCGTGGTTTCTTATCACTCCAGGAACCACCAGATTTCTGCCATCCCCTCCGTTCCTCGCCCAAGCCAACCCTTTCTGTCATCTCTGGTGGGACACATTTACGTCACCATTTCAAACAGATGCATTTGTCAAATCAACACCACGCTGACCGACACATCTGTTTTGGGGAAACACAAAAAACATTGTAATCACTGCATTGTTGTGATCTTTTTTGCCGTCTACAGGAAGACGGGAAATTGCTCCGTTCCTAAACAGAGTTCATTGTGTTTTTCAATTCATCATATCCATCATCAACTATGTTTTCCATCACCCATGTTGCGCCTTAATTTGGTCTGGGCTGTGTTGCTTTTTGTCTTGATGTTCTTTTTTTGCCACCTCAGATGTTTGCCAATATTGTGAGCGAGAGCACAGAATTGTGGATGGGAGTCCTCCATCACGACAAACACATTATCGGCCAGGACGACAGACGATGTGGTGACAGATATGTGCGAGCGCTATGCGAGGAACTTAGCACCATGTTCCAGGAACTCAAAGGCCTGCGTTTTGTCGTCAGCAACTAATTGATGGCTTGCAAAAAGTGGTAAGTATTAAAAGGACATAGTGTAAATCATTGGGTTTGTGTTAGACAAGCTACTTCCTTTCACTGTGCTTTACATGCCAATTTCAGTGATGAATGGTGAAATTGGCAAAATCTGTTTGTGCGAGGGACAGAAAAACTTCAGAGAAAATTGACATTTTAGGAAAACAACAAATTATACAATCTCAGTGTGGTAGCCAGGATGGTAAGATGGGTTTGAATAGAGTTACTAGGTAAACCTACATTGGTTTGAAAAGAGTTGGACAGTAACAGTAAGTAGCTGCAGGACTGTTATAGAGTCGCCTGTGATAGCTGAACCCGTTTGACTCCTGCTATCTGTGGCAGCGGAGGTCAGCACAGATTTATGACATGTACATGTGGATATAGGAAGTGTTCCCTGGCAGCGAGGGGTCCAGTCTAATGTCTGGCGTGTTAAACAGCAATGTGGTTCCTCTGGGAGCTCCCAGCAATAAGAGAGTCTGGCATAAACTTGGGAGAAAAAAATCCCGGCTGGGATGAGAAGGGTCCTGAGGCCTTCCAGACCCAAGTGGGGTCTGAGATTCTAGTGTGGCACGCTGTGCCTCCTCTTTTCAATGGGAGGATGCACACACACAAACACACACACCACACACACACACAACACACACACAACCACAAACACACACAACACAACCACACACAACACACACACGCCCGCACACAACACTTTTGGCGAGTAGTTTATCATTTGACAGCTCCCAAGTGTTCAGGACTCCAGCACAGAGACCCTGGTCTCCCAATAGGTTAGAGATTACAATGTGCATAGCTAAGCAACACTTTTTCAATGGGATTCTTGATGAACATTGAGATATAAAGACATGCGTTTGCAACTTTGAGTAATAAAAAAAGCAATTTTTAAATGATATTTTCTTGTTGATACAATGGCGTAGCATTTTTGTGTAGATGTGCTTTTTTTGATTAAGTTTTCTCTAAGTCTCTTTTCCTCATTGAGCGAGTCTGGAAAGATGTTTCATAATGATATGAAGGTGTCCACCTCAAAATTAGACTAGAGGAGGGACAGATAGGGTCATTTGGCCGGTAATTATATAATATGGGTAGTTGTGTTCTCAGAGAGTAATGTTTGTGCTTTAAACTTGGACTGGTTTTCACAAAGTAATCTTACTTAAGTGGAGAAACAGTACTCTACGGAACATGATGCATATTCCTTTCCACCTGGTGAAAAGTAACCACAATGTGCTCTCTTAATAGAATCAGCGTGTCAGCAGGTGGAGGGCGATACGTCACATGCTTTATGGAATGTACACTTTATCATGAGTGTGCCCTAATCGTTTCTGACTGATCTCATTTTCTGACTGCAATATGTCTGTCGTTGTATGTTAAGACAGAGGAGAACACGGTCATGAAGGAGGCCCTTGGAGATGACTGGGTGAAGAAGGAGAAGAAGAGAAAAATGTGCTGGCAGGAGGGCGGCCTTGAGATAAGGAAGACTGGGGTGTGAGACAGTTGACTGCACCAGTGTTCCTGCCAGTAGTGCCAAGTCATATGGAAAATATGGACAGATTACTGTGAATATCATGACCCAATACATCGTATAATTCATTGATGGCAGGAGTCCAAGATCGTGTCACCAAATTAACATGCCCCCCAGTGGCTTGTGCCAAGCCCATCATTATCGACGGCGAGTGCTGCCCCGTGTGTTTGCGTAAGTAGTCGGAACCTCCTATAGCCGTTGCGCCCGCAATAAAACACAATTATAAGCACATGAAGTTGCAATAGCAAAGCGGGTATTTAGGTTATTGGTTCAATATGCCGTTTAAAAACAACATTCCACACGTATAAAGTTTAATACCACAGGACTCTGTCTGTCTCTGTGAGCGACCCACATATTTATAGGTCAAAATATAAGACACTCAGAGTGGCTACTGTGGTTTTTCAGATGAGCTCATGTGATAAACAGGCATAAAAATTAAAACAGTGCAGTCATGATCTTTGCTAGTACTTTTATTTTTGTTTTAACATTCAGGAGAGTGTTGTGCAAAAATTTAAGGAATATATACATTGACTTTATGCTTTTACTTCTTCAGCTCAAACCAGCGATGATGGCTGGTCCCTTGGTCAGAGTGGACAGAGTGCACACGTCACTGCGGGACAGGAACTCAACAGAGGGGCGGTCATGTGATGCAACAAGCAACCCCTGCACCGGGAGCTTCTATTCAGACCCGCAAGTGCAGCCTGAGCAGATGTGGACAGCCGTGGTGAGGATGTTTTTTAAAACTTCCTGTCACTCAGTTTTCTTTCAATAAATGGCATCCAGTAGTAACCCCCTTAGTGCTGTGAGATTATCGATCAAAGTATGCATCTGCATTGCCACAACTACATAATAATCTAAAAGAAATAGCAGTAAGATTGGGGAGGGAGGAACGTGATGGAAAGGGGAAAAATGAGTTAAAAATATGAGATCCCCAAAGTGCAAAAGACAGTTAACGCCTCCTAAATGTGTTGAAATTGGATGCAGTGAATCCCAGTGAAAGAGCTGGATTGCATGGTCGGGTTGCAGGTGTGGCCAGTCAAAGTGTAATTCCAAATAAATCACTGGTGAGAGGGTGCTCCACAGTGCAATGACTCCCACTACCGCCTGCCATGCCAAAAATATTGAATTGAATGAATTTGATCATTAGATGTCCACGACTATATAGAGGTGGGATGCAAAGCTGAAAAGAGTGTGTGTTGGTCAATTGTGGGATTAGCTTGTGTTATTACTTGCAGCTAACATTACACTGCATCTGTGTGAGTGACTGAATCAGTTAACCACTGGAAGGATAGTTTACCCAAAAAGACATAAATAATGGAGCAAGCATTAGAACATTTTGAAAAGTCAGCCATCGTCGCCAGAATCACATATGTTTACTTGTAGAAAATGTGCTGGCCATTTGCTTTGCTTTTGCAAACTTATACGTCTGTAACTATTGACTGAGTGGAAATCTAGAGGATAATACGTGAATGTGTCTGATTGATATGTTTGATTTTGATACCCAGTTCGCCAGGACGGAGGGTGGAGTTTGTGGTCGCAGTGGTCGTCTGCTCAGTGGACCTGTGGAGAAGGACAGATAACCAGGATACGACACTGCAACGCTCCTGTTCCACAACTGGGGGGTACAAGACTGCGAGGGGAAATGGGAGAGAGCTCAGCGTTGCATGCCAAGCCCTGTCCAAGTGAGTATTTCAGCCTGTTGACTCAAAAGCAGCATCTCTATTACAGCAGCATCCGGTGTGGAAGACCAGACTTTCTTGAGCCTCATGGCTCCCCAAGGCAACATTCCCATGTGATGTGGACTGGTTCCTTCTGTCATTCAGGAAACGTTGAGTCAATCAGCGCAATATGTTTTCTCTTGTAGTATTAAGTTCCAGGTGTCGACTCTCTGCTGCTTTGTCAACCTTTGCAACTTTAAATTTTGACTTACTTTATTTAGAAGAAAGAGTTTTGTGGATATTTGTGGAAATAAAATGCTTTACTTGAAAAATTCACTCCTTAACATCTATCTCCAAATCTTTAGTTGATGGGGTTGGGGTCCTTGGTCTCCATGGGCACGTTCAGCAACATGCAAGGGGAGTCAAAAGTCGGAACGCGTGTGTGCACACACCTCAACCTCAGTACAGCGGCAGAACTTATCGGGGAGGCTAACGACAGTGACGCTGTAACAAAAAACACTGTCATATTGGTGAAGACCAGTCACTTACTTAGCCATGCAAACTACAAGCTCTAGGGATGGCAATGTCTGTCAGTCCACAACTTCGGTCCAGACAGAAATATCTCAACAGCTATTGATAGATTGCATTTGTCAGACATTTAGGCTCCCAGAGGATGTATCCTTTGACTTTTACTCTAGTGACATGGTAGTTTGAGTGCAAAAGGAATGGCATTGCCATAGGCTTCGCTGTTCTTTGTGTTTAGCATGCTAACACAAGTTAAACTAACATGCTGTAAATGGTAAATATTATACCTGCTAAAACACAACATGTAGCTATTGTACATTTATTGCATGCTAACATTAGCTTTAAGCCCAAAGCACCGCTGCGCCTAAGTAGCTAGGCTAGTATGTCTGAAGACTGTTGGCCTGTACTTGAAGAAGATGCATTCCTCTTTAAAAATAAATATAATAAAAAAACCATTCTCACTTCTCCCGAAGAGACAGTAGCGGCTGGCACGCTTGTGGAAGAGATATGAAATTCATTGTAACATCAAAAACCAGCACAAATAAAAGTTGAAGATTTGGGAGAGACACCATACAGTATATGTTTTTAAATCAATATACCTTGTTTGTGCCCATTCTTGTCGTCTTGCAGATGGCTGTCTGTCTAATCCCTGCTTTGGGGAGTAGATTGCAACAGCTCCAGATGGATCCGGGAGTGCGGCCCCATGCCCTGCTGGTTTCCGTGGAAATGGTACCCCACTGTGAAGACATCAATGAGGTAAAACTTCCCTTTTTCTCATGTGCATGAAGCAGACTTATTCATGTAATTATTCTCTTCATTTTGCTAATACTTTTATTCCCTTTGCCAGTGTGACATGGTGTCTGACGTTTGCTACAAAGTGATGTGGATGCAGCGCTGCGTCAACACAGATCCAGGTTTCCACTGTCTGCCCTGTCCGATGCGTTACAAGGGCACCCAGCCTTTCGGTATGGGGTGGAGGCTGCCAAGAAGAATAAACAGGTGCGTTGAGTTGAGTTGCTCTCATTCATGCCAATAACAAATTATTGATTGGATGCAAAACAGGGTAGCATTTGAAGTGAGAACAAAAAGCAGTTATTAAGTACAATGTGGGGCCTTATATCCAGGCTAGGTTTCAAAAGCAGCTGTGGTGATTGTTGTATGCAGATCCAAATTATGAATGATTGGAAGCACCAGTTGGCTGATTTTTAAGCCTTATTCTTGCAGTGAGGGTGTTTATACAGCGTTAAGAGGGGAGCCACTCACCTTGACCAGTATCAGCAACAGAGAGGGAGGGAGGAGAGCTGGGCAACTTAACAACAAACATATGTTACACATCTCTGTTACTTTCATTAGAAGATCAGAGGCGTGAACTTGAACTGTATTTTTTAACTGTATATGTTGAACAGATCAGTGCTATTATTCAGGCAAATGATGTGAAGTTTTCTTGGACTTTGGCTCTTCCTGCTAGATCTTTAAAACAGCTCAGATTTCTACTCTGTCATACTGCTAAATTGTAGCGTATCCACAGGTAGTACTTGATTGGAACAACACTTTTCTGTTCCCTTGTGATCATTGAATTCACAGATTCTCTGGAAAACCTCCCTTGCATTAATCCCTTGTGGATATTTGGATACTCTTTGTCCTCTGCGCTGCTGTCTTGATATGATGCCCCAATTTGACAAATGTATATGGTAAAGGGGAATTGTCTCATAGCTTGCATTTCACAGTTTGTATCAAAGCCTGTCCTTGCTGTCACTCCTCTGCTCTATAGACTCATGGAGTGGCATCAGAGTGCAGTGATGTTCATCCTCTGGTAATGAGTGGCGAGCTGTGAACAGCTTGTGCTGCCAATATAAAGGGGCAACAGTGGTCTTAGTGGGATGTATGATGCATTAAGTGATATTTATATAATCAACTGTGCCCGCAGAAGAGCCACGCACTTTGGCTTTGTCCAAAATCTTCCTTAATCCGTCACTTTTGATTCGGAGTCGCCTCACTTTTGAGTGGTCTTCCAAAAGAGAAAGTTACCAAGTAGTACTGGTGACGTAAAGTACTCTTGACTTGAACTTGTCAGCAAAAAAACATTTAAAAACACTGATCATCTTTCTTTCTTTTTATGGAAGATCAATCCAGGGCCCTTGATGTGGATAAGGTCTATGGTAATCTCATAAAACAGTTCCATCCCCTGTTTCTTCTGTAGGGTGTGAACCAGAGAACCCATGCAAGGACAACCCACAACTGTCACAATATGCCGAATGCATTACATCAGCCACTTCAGTGACCCTATGTACAAGTGTGAGTGCAGACCGGTTACGCTTGGGATGGCTTCATTTTGGAAGAAGACTCGGACTTGGATGGCTGGCCCAATCAGAACCTTGTGTGTGGTGCCAAGCACACTATCACTGCAGAAGGGATATTTTATTGAACTCCATACTTATTTGATGAAGCCTTTTACTGCAGTGATTATAAACTAAAGTATCTGTAAAATGTCACTATATATTTCGGACAATGCCCCAGCCTTCCAACTCTGGGCAAGAAGACTTTGACAAAGACGCGTCAAGGAGATGCCTTGTGACAAGGATGACGACAATGATGGAATTATTGACGAGAGGGTTATGAGAGTTTTTAACACATTTTATTTCTATGATCTAAGATTCATGACTTTAAAGAATTCCGAACAGCTATGTAATATCGCCACAGGACAACATGCCCCCTCCTTTACAATCCTCGTCAGTTTGACTTTGACAAGATGAAGTTGGGACCGCGTGCTGAAACTGTCCCTATGAACACACACCCTTGCTCAATAGACACCGACCACAACGGAGAAGGGGACGCCTGCGCATAGACATTGATGGAGATGGTAAAAGATAAAATCAGTGCATCTAGGGAAGCTTATTGTAATTTCTAACCTAAATAGAAAGGAAGGGGAAAATGTCAAACTTACCATTTTTCCTCAGAAATTCTGAATGAGGTGACAACTGCCCCTATGTGTTACAACACTGAGCAGAAGGACACTGACATGGTGGAGTGGTTGACCAGTGTGACAACTGTCCATGTTGCACAAACCCTGACCAGGTACATTATCACATTGAATACAATGACACTTTACAGTAGTAGAGGAAGTGTTAACCTCTGTTCTGCATTTATCCAACAGGACTGACGTAGACAATGACCTGGTTGGAGACAGTGTGACAATAACCAGGACATCGATGAAGACGGCCATCAGAACAACCTGGACAACTGTCCCTATGTGGCCAACTCCAACCAGGTTGACCAGACAAGGATGGCAAAGGAGACGCATGTGACTATGATGATGATGGATGATGGTTATACCTGACGACAGGGACAACTGCAGGACTGACACCCAACACAGACCAGTGGACTCTGTGGTGAGGATGTAACTTGTTAAAGGGTTAAAAGGTTGCACCGTAGAGTGATCATTGCATGTGATTTTGATTCTGTGTGAATCCAGCTTTTGATGTTTTTGCACTGATATATGTTAATGCAGCAATGCGAGAAGTGGCAGCACAAAGGGTTTTGAAATGTTCTACCTTAACTACAATGAATTGTATTAACATTTGCCTTAGCCAATAACAGCTAACTTTAAAGGGGACAGTTCAGCCCAAAATTGCTCCTGTAGTGTTTTTATCAATCTACATTGTTAGATGTGAGTAACCGAGAGTGGTGAGGAAAATCGGGCGTTAGAGATTTTGCCTTCTTTCGAATAATTGGAACTTGACTTGGCTTGTGGTGCCCAAGAGATGGTGGGTGCACTTGTTTGTATATATACTGTACTGCAAATACTTGCTGCAGGCTTGAAAAGGTTTGATGCAGCTATATTTTCTTATTTTATTTGTTACTTTCTTGCAATATTACATAGTAAATGATGACATAAAGATACGTTGACACATTGAGATTGAAAGTGATGACAAAATAACCTCACCACAAGGTCCACTCAGTAGCCGTTGGAGCTTTGGCTGCACTCAGGACTTTGTACTCATTACTCAGTGATGTTCACATTTAGCTTCAGTATGCCTTCTACCAGATGTTTTCATAGTCGCAATTAGCTCCACTGCAGCAGGTGTGAAATATGGTGACTGTGGAAGAGGCAACGGCCCCGGTTGGCACGATTGATGTCATTCTGCATGACTTCAGCCAGGCTGTGAAGTTTTTTTCCTTCAGGTTTGCTTGTGTTAATCCACAGTGGCCAAATTAAGCAGGGTTACCTTGGAGTTTGTACAGCTGTCTGTAACGGAAACCAGACCTCGAAGGAGGAAGGCCTGGAAATGGTGCTTTCACAGCTCATCAGATAGTGTTTATTTGATAGGATCGTTTTAGCCCCATTTGCAACTAACACATCTGATGACAGAATCAGCTAGCTACTTCCACGCAGTGGCCTCATTATCACTGGTGTGTCCTTTCCACTGTAAGCTCCTGGCCTGTAATCTGGCTCCCAATAGCCTTCAAGCTTCAGATGGTTACAAGTATCAGTGGAAGTTGTCACAGCATGAAAAGATGGGCTGATTTGCCTTAGTAGTACTTGGCAAATGATTATAGCAGTTTCCTGCGAGGAATTGCTTTTTTCCCCATTAGTTTTAATATTAACTTGGAGGGAGATCCTCAGTACTCATAGCATTGGCATTTTTTGTTATGATACTCACATTACTGCCATAGAGATTTCCATCTGTGAAAAATCGGAAAAAATTATATATAAATCATGCATGTCTAATGTAAATAGGTCAAACTAATTTATTGATGTCTTTTTTTGAGCAGGCGTGGAAGAGGGGATGTCTGGCAAAGAGACTTTGACAACGACATATTCCAGTATATTATTGACGTGTGTCCGGAGAGAACAATGCCATCAGTTTCACAGATTCAGGAAGTTCCGATGGTCCACTTGGATCTAAGGGAACCACTCAAATCGATCCAACGGGTGGTCAGACACCAGGGCAAAGAGCTGGTTCAGACTGCCAACTCTGACCCAGCATTGCAGGTGGTGAGCGCCCACTATGTTTACCTCCAACAACCATTTCAGTGCTGCTCTTTAAAAGATTTGATACTCCATTTGACTGTACAGCTCAAAGATTGAGCGTTCATGCTTCTGTCACACAATCACAGGTTTTGATTGGTTCAATGCTGTGGACTTCAGTGGAACAATGTACGTGAACACGGACAAGAGATGATGATATGCAGGCTTGTGTTCGGCTACCAGTCGAGGGCCGTTTTTATGTCGTGATGTGGAGCAGATCACGCGACTTACTGGGAGGACAAGCCCTCCAAGGCTTCGGCATCTCTGGCGTTTCACTCAAGTCGTCAACCTCGACCACGGCACTGGTGAAAACCTCAGGACATGTTTGTGGCACAGGGCAAACCGTGGACAGGTGGGCTGCAGTCTTGATGCTTTTGGTTTGTTTTAAAGACTGAAGCAGTATCAATAGTTAAGTGTGTTAATGTTTTGCATAGGTGCGGACTCTGTGGCATGATCCCAAAAACATTGGTTGGAAGGATTACACAGCTTACAGGTGGATCTCCATCCACAGACCAAAGACGGGTTTATAAGGTGAGAAAAAAGTTTAACCAAAACAGAACACCTATTGTTTTTCTGTCTCAATGATAGACAACTTTGATTGCAGTACACAACTGAAATATAGGAGTGTTTAGTCTTTTATTTAATCACTCTTATCCCTTTATGCAGTATTCTGAGTTCATAGTACCGTACATTGGTACCATATAATCTCAACACATTCACAAATGTAGTCTGTTCTGTATTTTTGCAGGGTTGTGGTCTAGAGGTAAACAGATCATGGCTGATCAGGACCAGTTATGACAAGACGTTTGCGGAGGAAGGTTAGGCTGTTTGTCTTCTCACAAGAGCTGTGTTCTTTCTCCGACCTCAAGTATGAGTGCAGAGGTTAGTACAAAACACTTTGTTATTTGAAGTCCTAACCATACATTTTTTTATTTTTATAGAAATATGAGTTGTGTTTATGTGTGTGCATGAATTACATTAAATTTTCAAAAACCAAAAACTTTGAAAACCACCACATTCGACAGCTAACGCTAAAACATTGTCTACTAAATTCTCACACACCCTACGTTAATGCATACCTTACCTTATACCAAACGTTACATACACTTGAAAATAGATATTTTTTAACCACAACCTTAGCAGCTGATAATAGCGCAATATGTGAATTAGTTTTGATTTGTTTGTTTGCTGTTTTGAGCACAACAAAAAATAAAGAATTTAAATTGTAATTATTGCATTGAAGGATTCACACGTATATCCACATTTGTACATGTTTGGGAGCTTTTCACAAACTCAATAATATGTCGATACATACAGTACAAAGATCAGAAAGTGGAGAGAGAAAACCCTCTCCACCTTGTATCATGTGGGGGATTTAAAGTTTCAACATCTTTTTCAAACCTCAGATAAGCCGGAGTTGCCAACAGTGTCACAAGGTAATGAAAGGAGGGGGGTTAGTGTTGGTGTTGGCTGAAGCAAAAATTGGAATGGTCACGCTGTGTTTCTGTTGTCAGCTTGCCTACGTACAATGCCCCAGATGCATTGGAAAGAACTTGCGTGTTGGTCCAGGATCTTCTGTGGAAAATGAGCCTGCAGCCTTTTCACAATCACGCCACAGTGTATTTAAGACACGCTTCTTTTTCTTTCCCCACAAGTGCTCATGTTGTTCTGCACTCTGGCACTTGACTGTGTGAAACTGTTATGTGTCCTAGTTTTGATATAAATGTGGGGAATGGAAGCTTATTTTCTCAATCTTTCCACAGATAAACTGAATCAAGTCTGATAGAAAAAAAACATCAGAGGCAAAAAAGACAAGAATTCTTAAAGTAAACATCACGTCATCGCTAAATCCAAATGAGACTTCCATACTTCTCCATGATTTGCCTTAATCCATCCACTGGAGAGGAACATGGCCGATTTCAGTTGAAACAATCAATTATACATTTCTCAAGCTTGGAAAAAGAGAACTTGAGTGGATTGGACGAGTTATTTGGGGGAAAAAGCAGATTATCTAATTATAACTAGGTGTACCTATGCTACATTTTAAAGGGTTCATTGTACAACCACCTACATGCTGTTTATGCTTCCTACAGTTTCTTGTAACTGTAAGTGACTTGGTCGGTATCTTTAATACAGTCTGTTTGGTATTAAGAGGCTCAGTCATGGCTTAATCTACAGGTGTTTGACAAACATAAACTGTAACCAAAGCATAATCATTTAGCGTCTCAACTACATTCCTATTTATCTCATTCTTTTCATCCATGAATGTGTTTCTATTTATGGAGAATGATTTAAATAGCCATTTAGTAAATGCCAAAGATGTTATAAAGTCTGTATTATAATTCTTTTTTGTAATTATTTATGCTCTGCTGGTTTGTTTGTTGCCTTTTTTTGCATTTGAGTTTGTAAATAATATTTATTTGTTTACACTGACAAAAACGCATAATTGAATATCACAAAACGTCAAGATTAACACCTATAGTTCGCAAGATTTGTAGTATTGCCATGCATTTCCTTACTTGTTAGTTTTCTAATATTTTACATAAACTGTAGCGTAAAGCTTGGAGATGATAAACTTCAGTGCTTTCAGTAATCATCATACATAAACGCAGCATGTGTTTATGTATGTGACAGTTGCTGCAGAGGAATTCTGGTCTATGTGGTATGTTACAAAAAGCTACGGTTTATTTTGCTTGCTGTCCAGAACGGGGCCTCATGGTCCTCAAAGTGAGTGATATATCACGTGGTACACTTGGAACATGTTTTAGTGCTCATACTCTATATCATAGGAGCTTATAAATGCCATCACCAAACTTGGACTGAAAATTGGGCTACTGGCACTGTAGCAAGCCCCCTTTCGTATTCGATATTGAAACACTGTGGTAACACGTCACAAAGAAAAAGTAGATAAAGGTTCAAATATGTTTTAAAGGTAGTGAGATTAATAGATGTGCCTGTTTCCTGGTAAATCTAAGTACCAAGCACCAAGTGATATATCACATCAACAACTGAGAGTCATGAAGATCAATACAGTACAAATATTTTATACAAATTACTTTTTCATTCATATGTTATCACAAGTATCACTTATGGATGTTTTGAAGCTGTACAGTGTTGGTTTGAAATGGAATTCGATGAAGGTCTCTGAAAACAAGTGTGAATTGTGGCTGTATAGTGTGTCAAACATTGTGTGTCATGAGTCTGTATAGCAGCCGTGTTTTCCATGTTTGTTTTCCATCTTGTTCATTTTGTTGAGAGTTTGCAATGCACAAAATGTAAATGTTTTTTGTATTCTCGTGTGTTTTAGATTTAAATTTTACAAACAGTGTAAGATTGTTCTGTTCATAAATAAATCTCTTGTACACCCATTTTGTTGTTTTCATACATGAGGACAGTTATCCCATATTCGTACTACGAAATAATGCTGTTTAACCAACATTACACAAAAACTATGAAAGACTAGCGAAATAAATGTTAAGCAAAGGCTACAAAATCATAAAAAGACTTTAAGAATTGTTTTGCATTACTTTCTGATTCCCTATTTTGGTCTCAGCACCAAACTAATTGTTCCTACTGAAGATGTAAATCTTGTAGATTCATTCTTTTTATTTTCAAAAAAAATATATAATAACTCAGTAAACAGCTGGGCAACTGTTCGCAAATGTTACATAAAAGAAGTACATTTGTTTGGGACTATTTTCAGCGGGGTATGAAGTTATTATTATTAATATTATTTTATTTTTATTTCTTAACATTTTGCAATTTCTTTGCCATTTGCCATTGTTCCTTTGTCTTAAAAGGGCTTATGAACTCTTATTTCCCCCCAAAGAAACTGTCCATTTGCATTTCCTCTGGTCTGATTTGTAGATGGTGAGCAGGAGGACGAGACATCCTTCGACTTGTTTGAAATCACCCAAATCACTCGCAAGACTCTGGGGGCCAAACAGTTCAGGGGCCAAGACTTGGATGCTCCTGCTTTCCGCTTCATCCGCTTCGACCACCTGCCCCCAGTGAGCCCCCCCATACTTAAACAAATACTACGTCAGATCCAAAACAATGAGGGCTTTGTGTTTGTGGCAAGTATACGCCAGGACCGCGCCTCCAGGGGCACCCTGATTGGTTTGGAGAGCCTGATGGCCGGCGGCAGTTTGAGATTGTGTCCAATGGACGTGCCAACACTCTTGGACCTGGTTTACTGGGTGGACGGCTCCCAGAACGTGGTTTCATTCGAGGATGTGGACCTGTCTGACTCACAGTGGAAGAATATTCACACTTCATGTTCATGGGAAAATGCAAACCTGTTTGTGGGCTGCAGCCTGATCGACAGCTTCCTCCTGGATGAGCCTTTCTACGAGCACCTGCAGGCTGAGGGAAGCCGCATGTATGTTGCAAAGGGATCCACTCGGGAGAACCACTTCAGGGTAAGACAGAGACGTCGGCTTATGTGTAGCTAGACAAGGATTTCCCAGGATCTGGAAACGTTTTCTACTTCAGTCCTTTTTGTGACTTTTTTAGCTGTGCTGGGCGAGTTTAATGACCCTACAATATTTTGTCACCTCTCATAAATTACTACATTTGTAATAAAAGCTCATTTTAAACAACAGTTTTTCTGAAGTAGAGACAAGCATACTCCCTCTTCAAAGTGTGGCGGAGTGGCTCAGTGTTGCCCTGGTCTTCCTGTGTGGAAAGGACTCCACATTTAGACTCTAAATTGCCCCTTGTGTGTAAAATTGAGTGTGACGAGGTCAAGAGTGAAGGTGTTTGTCTGTTAGACTGTTTCCCAATGCATTACTCCTTGAAAAGGAGTAAAAGGGTATAGAAAAAAGAAATATGCCAAAGTAGCCAAAATATGAATAGAGACACATATTTTCTTTCCAAACAGGGCCTTCTGCAGAATGTGCGTTTCATCTTTGACACCGCAGTGGAAGACATCCTGCTGAGCAAAGACTGCGAGGTCACTAAACAAGGTGAGAGTGGATTTCTCTTTATGGTTTTCCACAAGGTTTTTAAACCAACATTCACCCAAAGGTTTCTGCCATTCTCGAGCAGTGGGAACCATTTCTATTTGTGTGATTTTCATAATCCAAATGATGAGTCATAATAATTATATTTGCTAACTGTTTGAAGCCCGATACCTTGCAGATGTGATTGGGAAACACATTCACATGCAATCCTCCAACCACTGTATCTGTGTTTTGTTAAGTATAAATCACAGCAACTTGCCAGACAAAACAGTTTAGCCAACTCAGTTGACTCCCTTTGTATGAATTTGTCTTTTTTTTTTTTTAGTGGGTCAAGAAACTTTCGGATTTCATATCTGATCTCCCATCATTACTTCATGTTTACGGAAACAGCAGTGTCGATGCAGTGGCTTGAGGTCGAGCAGTGTGCGTGGTGAACAAAAGGAGATACAGATGCTTACATTTATTTCCATTGGCAGTGGACTCGGGATAATGCCCTGGGAAAGAAAAGAGAAAAGAGAAAGTGAATGCTATACTGCAAAGCAGGGAGCTTCCACTTCCAGCTGCACACACACACACACACACACGCACACAACGCACACACACACACACACACACACACACACACACACACACACACACACAAACACACACAATGAAGTCATGAATTGGCTCTTTGGGTTGCTTTTCTCAGCTGAAGCTTTGCTCGCATAAGGGATAGTACCTTGTGATCTTCAGCTCACACAAAGAGAGGCTGCAACTAAACAGATAGTTAATCATCATTTACAACAAAACTGAAAGGTCACCGGATCTGGAAAAGGTCTCTTTGGTCCACTGTGACAAAGCAAATCCATATGCGGTGTGCATGTTTGTGCGTGACAGAGCAGTTGTTGCATTTCTGATGCCACAAGCAGTGTTGAATTCCAGCTGAGTGAGTTTATTTGTGTAACAAATGTCACCAAGGCCTGGAAGTTTTCTGCATGCCTGCTGGTACCAGTCAGGGTTCTGCCCTGGTAGCCAAAAGTCACTCATAAACCCGCTCAGCCCACACTCATAAAACCTGTCATGTTGGACATTAATGAGCAGTATTAAAACTACCCATGCTTTTTGGTCTTTTTTAAATTCCTTCCTCTATCTGCTTTGAGGAAAATGAGAGAATATCTATCAGGGATTGAAGTATGTGTAAATGCTTTCACAGACGACTTTGTGCGCGTTCACACGCACACACAGCATGAAGCCCTCCTGAGATCTGAATGAATCCAGCAGACTGAAAGGGAAAGAAAACATAGCACCGGCTACAGTGGGACATCATTGAGCAATTTGGACTACTTGATTTAGAGTCCCCGGTCTGCTATTAATCTTCACCAATTTACATTGCAAGATCCAAACCAGTTGCAGATATGTGCTGTGCTTTGGCTTCCACAGAGCTTTGATATGTGTCTTGTGTGTTTGTTTTTGCCATCACACAGCCATAAAGCTCCTCATGATATCACTGAAGTTCAGTAGTTTGAGATACAAGTCAGGGATATAAATTGAGGTAGTGTAAAAGACAGATTCTCATAATTTCATATGGTTTAATGCAAACTCCACCACAAGGGATTTTCACACACTTGAAAAGAGAGGATATCTCTAGTGCCTGTGCTTCGGATCAGCTGTAAGGACGAGACCATGAGCTTTCCAGGCTCCTCGTAAACCCATCTGTTAAGTTCATACTGGACTGGATACTCCACTTTTCTAAAAGGCTGTGAAGGTTTATGAAAACGGCGTGGTTTCTTATCACTCCAGGAACACCCAGATTTCTGCCATCCCCTCCCATCCTGCCACAGCCAACCCTTTCTGTCATCTCTGGTGGACACATTTACCGTCACCATTTCAAACAGATGCATTTGTCAAATCAAACCCACGCTGACCGAACATCTGTTTTGGGGAACACAATAAACATTGTAATCACTGCATTGTTGTGATCTTTTTGCCGTCTACAGGAAGACGGGAAATTGCTCCGTTCCCTAAACAGAGTCCTTGTGTTTCAATCATCATATCTCATCATCAACTATGTTTTCCATCACCCATGTTGCTCCTTAATTTGCTGTCTGGCTGTTGTTGCTTTTTGTCTTGATGTCTCTTTTTTTGCCACCTCCAGATGTTGCCAATATTGTGAGCGAGAGCACAGAAATTGTGGATGTGAGTCCCTCCATCACGACAAACATTATCGGCCAGAAGACAGACGATGTGGTGACAGATATGTGCGAGCGCTCTTGCGAGGAACTTAGCACCATGTTCCAGGAACTCAAAGGCCTGCGTTTTGTCGTCAGCAACCTAATTGATGGCTTGCAAAAAGTGGTAAGTATTAAAAGTGACATAGTGTAAATCATTGTGTTTGTGTTAGACAAGCTACTGCCCTTTCACTGTGCTTTACATGCCAATTTCAGTGATGAATGGGAAATTGGCAAAATCTGTTTCTGTGCGAGGGAAGAAAAACTTCAGAGAAAATTGACATTTTAGGAAAACAAATTATACAATCCTCAGTGTGGTAGCCAGGAGGTAAGAGGTTTGAATTAGGTTACTAGGTAACCTACATTGGTTTGAAAGAGTCTGGACAGTAACAGTAAGTAGCTGCAGGACTGTTTATAGAGTCGCCTGTGATAGCTGAACCCGTTTGACTCCTGCTATCTGTGGCAGCGTGAGTCAGACAGATTTTATGACATGTTACATGTGGATATAGGAAGTGTTCCCCTGGCAGCGATGGGGTCCAGTCTAATGTCTGGCTGTGTTTAAACAGCCCATGTGTTTCCTCTGGGAGCCTCCCAGCAATAAGAGAGTCTGGGCATAAACCTTGGGAGAAAAAAATCCCGGCTGGGATGAGAAGGGTCCCTGAGGCTCTTCCAGACCAAGTGGTGTCTGAGATTCTAGTGCTGCACGCTGCTGCCTCCCTTTTCAATGGGAGGATGCACACGCACACACACACACACACACACACACACACACACACACACACACACACACACACACACAAGCACACACGCACGCACACACACACTTTTGGCAGTAGTTTATCATTTGACAGCTCCCAAGTGTTCAGGACTCCAGCCAGAGATCCCCTGGTCTCCAATTAGGTTAGAGATTACAATGTGCATAGCTAAGCAACACTTTTCAATGGGATTTCTTGAAACATTAGAGATATAAAGACATGCTGTTTGCAACTTTGAGTAATAAAAAGCACATTTTTAAATGAATATTTTCTTGTTGATACAATGGCGTAGCATTTTTGTGTAGATGTGCTTTTTTGAGTTAAGTTTTCTCTAAGTCTCTTTTCCCTCATGAGGCGAGTCTGAAAGATGTTTCATAATGATATGAAGGTGTCCACCTCAAATTATGAACTAGAGAGGGACAGATAGGGTCATTTGGCCGGTAATTATTATAATATGGGTAGTTGTGTTTCTCAGAGAGTAATGTTTGTGCTTTAACTTGACTGGTTTTCAACAAAAGTAATCTTACTTAAGTGAGAAACAGTACTTCTACTGGAACATGATGCACTATTCCTCTTTCCACCTGGTGAAAAGTAACCACACATGTGCTCTCCTAATAGAATCAGCGTGTCAGCAGGTGGAGGCGATACGTTCACATGCTTTATGGAATGTACACCTTTATCATGAGTGTGCCCTAATCGTTTCTGACTGATCTCCTTTCTGACTGCAAATCTGTCTGTCGTTGTATGTTAAGACAGAGGAGAACACGGTCATGAAGGAGGCCCTTGGGAAGATGAAGAAGGAGAAAGAGAAAAACATGTGCTGGCAGGATGGGCGCCTCTTCGAAGATAAGGAAGACTGGGTTGTAGACAGCTGCACCAAGTGTTCCTGCCAGGTAGTGCTAAGTCATATGGAAATATGGACAGATTTACTGTGAATATCAATGACCCTAATACATCTGTATAATTCATTGATGGCAGGAGTCCAAGATCGTGTGTCACCAAATTACATGCCCCCCAGTGGCTTGTGCCAGCCCATCATTTATCGACGGCGAGTGCTGCCCCGTGTGTTTGCGTAAGTAGTCGGAACCTCCTATTAGCCGTTGCGCCCAGCATATAAACACAATTATAAGCACATGAAGTTGCAATAGCAAGCAGGGTATTTTAGGTTATTGGTTCAATATGCCGTAAAAACAACATTCCACACGTATTAAAGTTTAATACCACAGGACTCTGTCTGTCTCTGTGAGCGACCCACATATTTATAGGTCAAAATATAAGACACTCAGAGTGGCTACTGTGGGTTTTTCAGATGAGCTCATGTGATAAACAGGCATACAAAATTAAAACAGTGCAGTCATGATCCTTTGCTAGTACTTTTATTATTCTGTTTTAACATTCAGGAGAGTGTTTGTGCAAAATTTAAGGAATATATACATTGACTTTATGCTTTTACTTCTTCCAGCTCAAACCAGCGATGATGGCTGGTCCCTCTGGTCAGAGTGGACAGAGTGCACAGTCACCTGCGGGACAGGAACTCAACAGAGGGGTCGGTCATGTGATGCAACAAGCAACCCCTGCACCGGAGCTTCTATTCAGACCCGCAAGTGCAGCCTGAGCAGATGTGACAGCCGTGGTGAGGATGTTTTTTAAACTCTCCTGTCACTCAGTTTTCATTCAAATAAATGGCATCCAGTAGTAACCCCCTTAGTGCTGTGATATTATCTTGATCAAAGTATGCATCTGCCATTGCCACAACTACATAATAATCTAAAAGAAATAGCAGTAAGACTTGTGGGAGGGAGGAACGTGATGGAACTGGGGAAAAACTGAGTTAAATATGAGATCCCCAAAAGTGCAAAAAGACAGAGTTAACGCCTCCATAAATGTGTTGAAATTGGATGCAGTGAATCCCAGTGAAGAGCTGGATTGCATGGTCGGGTTGCAGGGTGTGGCCAGTCAAAGTTAATTCCAAATAAATCACTGGCTGAGAGGGTGCTCCACAGTGCAATGACTCACTACCGCCTGCCATGCCAAAAAATATTGAATTTGAATGAATTTGATCATTAGATGTCCACGACTATATAGAGGTGGATGCCAAAGCTGAAAAAGAGTGTGTTTGGTCAATTGTGGGATTAGCTTGTGTTATTACTTGCAGCTAACATTACACTGCATCTGTGTGAGTGACTGAATCAGTCTAACCACTGGAGGATAGTTTACCCACAAAGACATAAATAATGGAGCAAGCATCTCAGAACATTTTTGAAAGTCAGCCATCGTCGCCAGAATCACATAATGTTTACTTGTAGAAAATGTGCTGGCCATTTTGCTTTGCTTTTGCAAATTATACACGTCTGTAACTATTTGACTGAGTGGAAATCTAGAGGATAATACGTGACATGTGTCTGATTGATATGTTTGATGTTTGATACCCAGTTCGCCAGGACGGAGGGTGGAGTTTGTGGTCGCCGTGGTCGTCCTGCTCAGTGACCTGTGGAGAAGGACAGATAACCAGGATACGACACTGCAACGCTCCTGTTCCACAACTGGGGGGTACAGACTGCGAGGGAAATGGGAGAGAGACTCAGCGTTGCACTGCCAAGCCCTGTCCAAGTGAGTATTTCAGCCTGTTGACTCAAAAGCAGCATCTCTATTACAGCAGCATCCGTGTGGAAGAACCAGACTTTCTTGAGCCTCATGGCTCCCCAAGGCAACATTCCCCATGTGCTGTGGACTGGCTTCCTTTCTGTCATTCAGGAAACGTTGAGTCAAATCAGCGCAATATGTTTTCTCTTGTAGTATTAAGTTCCAGGTGTCTGACTCTCTGGCTGCTTTGTCAAATTTGCAGACTTTAAATTTTGACTTACTTTTATTTAGAAAGAAAGAGTTTTGTGGATATTTGTGGAAATAAATGCTTTACTTTGAAAAATTCACTCCTTAACATCTATCTCCAAATTTTTTTAGTTGATGGTGGTTGGGGTCCTTGGTCTCCATGGGCAACCTGTTCAGCAACATGCAATGGGGGAGTCAAAAGTCGGACGCGTGTGTGCAACAGCCCTCAACCTCAGTACAGCGGCAAGAACTGTATCGGGGAGGCTAACGACAGTGACAGCTGTAACAAAAAACACTGTCCTATTGGTGAGCACCAGTCACTCTACATTAGCCATGCAAACTACAAGCTCTAGGGATGGCAATGTCTGTCAGTCCACAACTTCGGTCCAGACAGAAATATCTCAACAGCTATTGGATAGATTGCATTTGTCCAGACATTTAGGCTTCCCAGAGGATGTATCCTTCTGACTTTTACTCTAGTGACATTTGTAGTTTTGAGTGCAAAAGGAATGGCATTGCCATAGGCTTCGGCTGTTCTTTGTGTTTAGCATGCTAACACAGTAAACTAACATGCTGTAAATGGTAATCATTATACCTGCTAAACACCAACATGTTAGCTATTGTACATTTATTAGCATGCTAACATTAGCTTTAAGCCCAAAGCACCGCTGCGCCTAAGTAGCTAGCTAGTATGTCTGAAGACTGTTGGCCTTGTTACTTGAAGAAGAATGCATCCTCTTTAAAAAATAATAATAATAATAAAAAACATTCTCACTTACTCCCCGAAGAGAAAGTAGCGGCTGCACTGCTTTTGGAAAGAGATATTGAATATTTCATGTAACATCAAAAACCAGCACAAATAAAAGTTGAAGCATTTGGAGAGACACCATACAGATATGTTTTAAATCAATATACCTTGTTTGTGCCCATTCTTGTCGTCTTGCAGATGGCTGTCTGTCTAATCCCTGCTTTGGGGGAGTAGATTGCAACAGCTCTCCAGATGGATCCTGGGAGTGCGGCCCATGCCCTGCTGGTTTCCGTGGAAATGGTACCCACTGTGAAGACATCAATGAGGTAAAACTTCCTCTTTTTCTCATGTGCATGAAGCAGACTTCATTCATGTAATTATTTCTCTTCATTTTGCTAATACTTTTCATTCCCTTTGCCAGTGTGACATGGTGTCTGACGTTTGCTACAAAGTGAGTGGATTGCAGCGCTGCGTCAACACAGATCCAGGTTTCCACTGTCTGCCCTGTCCGATGCGTTACAAGGGCACCCAGCCTTTCGGTATGGGTGTGGAGGCTGCCAAGAAGAATAAACAGGTGCGTTGAAGTTGCTCTCATTCAATGCCAATAACAAATTATTGATTGGATGCAAACAGGAGTAGCATTTGAAGTGAGAACAAAAAGCAGTTAAGTACAATGTGGGCCTTATACTCCAGGCTAGGTTTTCAAAAGCAGCTGTGTGGATTGTTGTATGTCAGATCCAAATTTATGAATGATGGAAGCACCAGCTTGGCTGATTTATAAGCCTTATTCTTGCAGTGAGAGTGTTTATACAGCGTTAGAGGGGAGGCCACCTCACCTTGACCCAGTATCAGCAAGCAGAAGGAGAGGGAGGAGAGCTGGGCAACTCTTAACAACAAACATATGTTACACATCTCTGTTACTTTCATTAGAAGATCAGAGGCGGATTGAAACTGTATTTTTTACTGTATATGTTGAACAGATCAGTGCTATTATTCAGGCAAAATGATGTGAAGTTTTTTCTTGACTTTGGCTCTTCCTGCTAGATCTTTAAAACAGCTCAGTATTTCTACTCCTGTCATAACTGCTAAATTGTAGCTGTATCACAGGTAGTACTTGATTGGAACACACTTTTCTGTTCCCTTGTGATCATTGAATTCACAGATTCTCTGGAAAACTCCCTTGCATTATATCCCTTGTGGATATTTGGATACTCTTTGTCCTCTGCAGCTGCTTGTCTTTGATATGATGCCCCAATTTGACAAATGTATATGGTAAAAGGGGAATTGTCTCATAGCTTGCATTTCACAGTTTTGATCAAAGGCCTGTCCTTGCTGTCACTCTCTGCTCTATGAGCTCATGGAGTGGCATCCAGAGTGCAGTGATGTTCATCCTCTGGTAATGAGTGGCAGCTGTGAACAGCTTGTGCTGCAATAAAGGGGCAACAGTGGGTCTTAGTGGGATGTATGATGCATTAAGTGATATTTTATATAATCAACTGTGCCCAGAAGAGCCACGCACTTTGGCTTTGTCCAAAATCTCTTCCTTAATCCGTCACTTTGATTCGGAGTCGCCCTCACTTTTGAGTGGTCTTCCAAAGAGAAAGTTACAAGTAGTACTGGTACGATAAGTACTCTTGACTTGAACTTGTCAGCAAAAAAACATTTAAAAACACTGATCATCTTTCTTTCTTTTTTATGGAAGATCACATCCAGTGCCCTTGATGTTGGATAAGGTCTATGGTAAATCTCATAAAACAGTTCCACATCCCCTGTTTTCTTCTGTAGGTGTGTGAACCAGAGAACCCATGCAAGGACAAAACCCACAACTGTCACAAATATGCCGAATGCATCTACATCAGCCACTTCAGTGACCCTATGTACAAGTGTGAGTGCAGGACCGGTTACGCTGGAGATGGCTTCATTTGTGGAGAAGACTCGGACTTGGATGGCTGGCCCAATCAGAACCTTGTGTGTGGTGCCAACGCCACATATCACTGCAAGAAGGTATTTTATTGAACTCCATCACCTTATTTGATGAAGCCTTTACTGCAGTGATTATAAACTAAAGTATCTGTAAAATGTCCCACTATTATTTCAGGACAACTGCCCCAGCCTTCCCAACTCTGGGCAAGAAGACTTTGACAAAGACGGTCAAGGAGATGCTTGTGACAAGGATGACGACAATGATGGAATTATTGACGAGAGGGTATGAGAGTTTTTAACACATTTTATTTCTATGATCAGATTCATGATACTTAAAGAATTCCCTAACAGCTATGTACTATCCGCCACAGGACAACTGCCCCCTCCTTTACAATCCTCGTCAGTTTGACTTTGACAAGGATGAAGTTGGCGACCGCTGTGATAACTGTCCCTATGAACACAACCCTGCTCAAATAGACACCGACCACAACGGAGAAGGGGACGCCTGCGCCATAGACATTGATGGAGATGGTAAACAGATAAAATCAGTGCATCTAGGGAAGCTTATTGTTATATTTCTAACCTAAATAGAAAGAGGGAAAATGTCATCAACTTACCTTTTTCCTCAGAAATTCTGAATGAGGTTGACAACTGCCCCTATGTGTACAACACTGAGCAGAAGGACACTGACATGGATGGAGTTGGTGACCAGTGTGACAACTGTCCATTGTTGCACAACCCTGACCAGGTACATTATCACATTGCATACAATGACACTTTACAGTAGGTAGAGGAAGTGTTAACCTCTGTCTGCATTTATCCAACAGACTGACGTAGACAATGACCTGGTTGGAGATCAGTGTGACAATAACCAGGACATCGATGAAGACGGCCATCAGAACAACCTGGACAACTGTCCCTATGTGGCCAACTCCAACCAGGTTGACCATGACAAGGATGGCAAAGGAGACGCATGTGACTATGATGATGATGATGATGGTATACCTGACGACAGGGACAACTGCAGACTGACACCCAACACAGACCAGCTGGACTCTGATGGTGAGGATGTAACTTTTAAAGGGTTAAAAGGTTGCACCGTAGAGTGCATGCCATGTGATTTTGATTCCTGTGTGAATCCAGCTTTTGATGTTTTGCACTGATATATGTTTAATGCAGCAATGCAGAAATGGCAGCACAAAGGGTTTTGAAATGTTCCTACTTAACTACAAATGAATTGTATTAACATTTGCCTTAGCCAATAACAGCTAACTTTAAAGGGACAGTACAGCCCAAAATTGCCTGTAGTGCTTTTTATCAATCTACATTGTTTAGATGTGAGTAACCGAGAGTTGGAGAAATCGGGCGTAGAGATTTCTGCCTTCTTTCGAATATATTGGAACTTGCACTTGGCTTGTGGTGCCCAAAGAGATGGTGGTGCACTTGTTGTATATATACTGTACTTGCAAATACTTGCTGCAGGCTTGAAAAGGTTTGATGCAGCTATATTTTCTTATTTTATTTGTTACTTTCTTGCAAATATTACATAGTAAATGATGACATAAAGATACAGTATGACACATTGAGATTGAAAGTTGATTGACAAAATAACCTCACCACAAGGTCCACTCAGTAGCCGTTGGAGCTTTGGCTGCACTCAGACTTTGTACTCATTACTCAGTGATGTTCACATTTAGCTTCAGTATGCCTTCTACCAGATGTTTTCATAGTCAGCAATTAGCTCCACTGCAGCAGGTGTGAAATATGGTGACTGTGGAAAGAGTCAACGGCCCGGTTGGCACGATTGATGTCATTCTGCATGACTTCAGCCAGGCTGTGAAGTTTTTATTTCCTTCAGGCTTTGCTTGTGATTAATCCACAGTGGCCAATTTAAGCAGGGTTACCTGGAGTTTGTACAGCTGTCTGTAACTGGAAACAGACCTCGAAGGAGGAAGGCCCTGGACACTGGTGCTTTCACAGCTCATCAGATAGTGTTTATTTGATAGGATCGTTTTAGCCCCATTTGCAATAACACATCTGATGACAGAATCAGCTAGCTACTTCCACGCAGTGGCCTTCATTATCCACTGGTGTGTCCTTTCCACTGTAAGCTCCTGGCCTGTAATCTGGCTCCAATAGCCTTCAAGCTTCAGATGGTTACAAGTATCAGTGGAAGTTGTCACAGCATGAAAAGATGGCTGATTTGCCTTAGTAGACTTGGCAAATGTATTATAGCCAGTTTCCTGCGAGGAATTGCTTTTTTCCCCATTTAGTTTTAATATTAACTTGGAGGAGCTCCTCAGTACTCATAGCATTGGCATTTTTTGTTATGATACTCACATTAGCTGCCATAGAGATTTTCCCATCTGTGGAAAAATCGGAAAAAATGTAATATAAATCATGCATGTCTAATTTAAATTAGGTCAAACTAATTTATTTGATGTCTTTTTTTTGAGCAGGCGATGGAAGAGGGGATGTCTGCAAAGATGACTTTGACAACGACAATATTCCAGATATTATTGACGTGTGTCCGGAGAACAATGCCATCAGTTTCACAGACTTCAGGAAGTTCCAGATGGTCCACTTGGATCCTAAGGGAACCACTCAAATCGATCCCAACTGGGTGGTCAGACACCAGGGCAAAGAGCTGGTTCAGACTGCCAACTCTGACCCAGGCATTGCAGTTGGTGAGCGGCCCACATATGTTTACTCTCCAACAACCATTTCATGTGCTGCTCTTTAACAGATTTGATACTCCATTTGACTGTACAGCTCAAAGATTGAGCTTCATGCTTCTGTCACACAATCACAGGTTTTGATGAGTTCAATGCTGTGGACTTCAGTGGAACAATGTACGTGAACACGGACAGAGATGATGACTATGCAGGCTTTGTGTTCGGCTACCAGTCGAGTGGCCGTTTTTATGTCGTGATGTGGAAGCAGATCACGCAGACTTACTGGGAGGACAAGCCCTCCAAGGCCTTCGGCATCTCTGGCGTTTCACTCAAAGTCGTCAACTCGACCACTGGCACTGGTGAAAACCTCAGGAATGCTTTGTGGCACACGGGCAACACTGCTGGACAGGTGGGCTGCAGTCTTAATGCTTTTTGGTCTGTTTTAAAGACTGAAGCAGTATTAAGTGTTGTTAACTGTTTTGCATAGGTGCGGACTCTGTGGCATGATCCCAAAAACATTGGTTGGAAGGATTACACAGCTTACAGGTGGCATCTCATCCACAGACCAAAGACTGGGTTTATAAGGTGAGAAAAAAAGTTTAACCAAAACAGGAACACCTATTGTTTTTCTGTCTCAATGATAGACAACTTTGATTGCAGTACACAACTGAACTATAGGATGTGTTTTAGTCTTTTTATTTAATCACTCTTATCCCTCTACTGCAGTTTATCTGTAGTTCATAGTATACCGTACATTGGTAATCATCATAATCTCAACACATTCACAAATGTATGTCTGTTCTGTATTTTTGCAGGGTTGTGGTCTATGAAGGTAAACAGATCATGGCTGACTCAGGACCAGTTTATGACAAGACGTTTGCCGGAGGAAGGTTAGGCTTGTTTGTCTTCTCACAAGAGCTGGTGTTCTTCTCCGACCTCAAGTATGAGTGCAGAGGTTAGTACAAACACTTTGATTATTTTGAAGTCCTAACCATACATTTTTTTATTTTCTTATAGAAATATTGACGTGTGTTTATGTGTGTGCATGAATGACATTAAATTTCAAAAACCAAAACTTTGAAAACCACCACATTCGACAGCTATGTCTACTAAATCTCACACACCTACGTTAATGCATTACGGGATACCTTATACCAAACGTTTCACATACACTTGAAAATAGATATTTTTTAACCACAACCTTAGCAGACTGATAATAGCAATATGTAGAATTAGTTTTGATTTGTTTGTTTGCTGTTTTGAGCACAAAAAAATAAAGAATTCTAAATCATTTGTAATTAATTGCATTGAAGGATTCACACTGTAATATCCACATTTGTACATGTTTGGGAGCTTTTCACAACTCAATAATATGTCGATACATACAGTACAAAGATCAGAAAGTGGAGGAGAAAACCCTCTCCACCTTTGTATCATGTGGGTATTTAAATGTTCAACATCTTTTTCAAACCTCAGATAAGCCGGAGTTGCCAACAGTGTTCACAAGGTAATGAAAGGAGGGGTTATGTGTTGTGTGTTGGCTGAAGCAAAAATTGAATGGTCACGCTGTGTTTCTGCTTGTCAGCTTGCCTACGTACAATGCCCCAGATGCATTGTGAAAGACCTTGCGTGTTGGTCCAAGGATCTTCTGTTGGAAAATGAGGCTGCAGCCTTTTCACAATCACAGCCACAGTTATTTAAGACACGCTTCTTTTTTTCCCCACACAGTGCTCATGTTGTTTCTGCACTCTGGCACTTTGACTGTGTGAATCTCGTTATGTGTCCTAGTTTTGATTATAAATGTGGCGGTAATGGAAGCTATTTTCTCAATCTTTCCACAGATAACTGAATCAAGTCTGATAGAAAAAAACATCAGAAGGCAAAAAAGACAAGAATCTCTTAAAGTAAACATCACGTCATCGCTAAATCCAAATGAGACTTTCCATACTTCTCCATGATTTGCCTTAATCCATCCACTGGAGAGGAAACCATGGCCGATTTCAGTTGAAACAAATCAATTTATACATTTCTCAAGCTTGGAAAGAAGAACTGGTGAGATTGGACGAGTTTATTTGGGGGAAAAAGCAGATTATCTAATTATAACTAGTGTACCTATGTCTACATTTTAAAGGGTTCATTGTACAACCACCTACATGCTGTTTATGCTTTCCTACAGTTTCTTGTAACTTGTAAGTGACTTGGTCGGTATCTTTAATACAGTCTGTTTGGTATTAAGAGGCTCAGTCATGGCTAATCCTACAGTGTTTGACAAACATAAACTGTAACCAAAGCATAATCATTTAGCCGTCTCAACTACATTCCTATTTATCCTCATTCTTTTCATCCTGAATGTGTTTTCTATTTTATGGAGAATGATTTAAATAAGCCATTTTAGTAAATGCCAAAGATGTTTATACTAAGTCTGTATTATAATTCTTTTTTGTAAATTATTTATGCTCTGCTTGTTCTGTTTGTTTGCCTTTTTTTGCATTTGAGTTTGTAAATAATTATTTATTTGTTTACACTGACAAAACGCATAATTGAATATCACAAACATCAAGATAACACCCTATAGTTTCGCAAGATTTGTAGTATTGCCATGCATTTCCTTTACTTGTTAGTTTTTCTAATATTTTACATAAACTGTAGCGTAAAGCTTTGGAGATGATAAACTTCAGCTGCTTTTCAGTAATCATCATACATAAACGCAGCATGTGTTTATGTATGTGACAGTTGCTGCCAGAGGAATTCTGGTAGTATGTGTATGTTACAAAAAGCTACTGTTTATTTTCTTGGCTGTCCAGACGGGGCCTCATTGTCCTCAAAGTGATATATCACGTTGGTACACTTGGAACATGTTTTAGTGCTCATACTCTATGTCTATAGGAGCTTATAAATGACCATCACCAAACTTGGACTGAAAATTGGGCTACTGGCACTGTAGCAAGCCCCCTTTTCGTATTCGATATTGAAACACTGTAACACGTCTACAAAGAAAAGTAGATAAAGGTTTCAAAATCTGTTTTAAAGGTAGTGAGATTAATAGATGTGCCTGTTTCCTGGTAAATCTAATGTACCAAGCACCAAGTGATATATCACATCAACAACTGAGAGTCATGAAGATCAAATACAGTACAAATATTTTATACAAATTACTTTTTCATTCATATGTTAGTCACAAGTATCACTTATGGATGTTTTGAAGCTTTACAGTGTTGGTTGAAATGGAATCCAGATGAAGGTCTCTGAAAACAAAGTGTGACTGTGTGCCTGTATAGTGTGTACAACATTGTTGTCATGAGTCTGTATAGCAGCCGTGTTTTCCATGTTTGGTTTCCATCTTGTTCATTTTGTTGAGAGTTTGCAATGCACAAAATGTAAATGTTTTTTTTGTATTCTCGTGTTGTTAGATTTACATTTTCTACAAACAGTGTAAGATTGTTCTGTTTCATAAATAAATCTCTTGTACACCATTTTGTTGTTTTCATACATGAGGACAGTTATCCCATATTCGTACTATCGAAATAATGCTGTTTAACCAACATTACACAAAAACTATGAAAGACTAGCGAAATAAATGTTAAAGCATAAGGCTACAAAATTCATAAAAAGACTTTAAGAATTGTGTCTTGCATTACTTTCTGACTTCCCTATTTTGTCTCAGCACCAAACTAATTTGTTCCTACTGAAGATGTAAATCTTGTAGATTCATTCTTTTTATTTAAAAAAAAATATAATAATCTCAGTAAACAGCTGGGCACTGTTTAGCAAATGTTACATAAACAGAAGTACATTTGTTTGGGACTATTTTCAGCGGTAATACACATTTCGTCAACTGAGAGTTATCAAGGTCTATCTGCACTTTGACCAGTTTTGAGAAAAACGCATTTGAAAATTCAACAGTTCATAACGTGGACACTATAAAACCAATTCCAACCAATTTTGATACATCACATGCTACATAATAGGTAGTGAAAAAAACTGCTAAAACTCTAACTTCAATTCTAAGAAAGGTGTGATCAAACATGTAGTTCATTTAACTATTTATTTCATTATTTTCTAATGTGCCTCCATCTTGTCCTTTGAAATGTATATCAGCTCTGATCCATGTGTGGGATGAACTCTATCTAGAACATAATCATGCAACAATAGATGACAGAACAGTCCATTTCCTCTAAAAGTCAAGTAAAATTAAAATTGAACATTTGCTTTACCTCAACAGAGGTCTTTGTGATAATGTACCATTAGGTTTGCAGAATATTACGGTTAAGAGAGATACATTTGTCTGTGGCTTTTGCACCAGAACATCTGTCTCAAAGAGCGGAAACCAGAAAGTGAAGGGGTTAAGTAAATGATGGTGAGGCCAGGAAAGAAATGCTCTATTAGGGAAAATGGGGAAGTCAAAACCTTGCTCTCGTAGGTCTGTGGCAGAGATATTTGGGTTGAGGATCTAGGAATTGTCCACGTGGCACACACCAAAGACTGGCTATATGGGTCTGGCACTGGTGACTGTTTTCAAGCCCAGAGCACGTTCCAGGGTGGTTCATACAAGTTTGCCAGAGGATGACAGTGTGTGACACACTAAACCAGCATTTTCTGCTGATGCGAGTATTTTGCAATAAGCAAGCATTATGAAAGGATGAATAACCTCAAGCAAACTGGCTGCAATTAACTGAAAGGCGATCAAGAAAAGTTTAGGTTTTTAACAAAGGAAGTGTGCAAGGTGAGCGGTCTGGAACGAGTTCTTGGAGGTACGGATGTGGAGCTCTGCACCATGTTGTCAGTTTTAACCGCACAGAGACACACAGAAAACCGAGCTCAGATATGGAAGCTTCTTATTCAAATGCAGCTTAATAAGAGAACTGCTCTGGATGTTCTTCTTCAGTCACAGAGGCGTGAAAGACCAGCGTGTCCAATAGTGGGCTACTGTAACTATAGACACTATTCTACTCACTGACTTTCTGTACCAACTCCACTTCCTCCTCGCTCTTTCCTCTATGCCCGCTCATATCATCTGCTAATGTGAAAATAAATGAGCCCAGAGAAGTGGAGGAAGATAAAGTCAGAACCTGGTCGAAAACTATTATCTTTGTTAGAAAAGGAAAATAAGACATTCAGAAAACTTTTTTAAAGACATTGGGTTGATTGACCTTATGTTCTTACATTATAATGTTGATTTCTTCTTCTACAAATATTCTTGCCAAGAGTTATGTAGATGAGATTACAGATTCATACCACTTTCAAATATGTATGGTGTGAAGCTATGGCTCTAGTTTTGCCTATAGCTGAGCATAAATTGTAATCTTTGTATTTTTTGTAAGGATTAAAATAATCAGTGAGCTTCAGAGGTGCTGGTAGGTGGATTTTGTTACCTTTGTATTTGTAATATGAAAAATGTATGTAAATATAAACATTTGTTTCAAGTAAATTGAGATTATATAACTGCATACATGACATTTCTGAAATATTAAACAGTACTTTAATAATGCACTTCCATAAAGTTACCCCGCTAACATTGGCCACATTTTAAAAGAATGCTTAAAAGTGAAGCAGGTTTTTCTAGGCTTTAGACAGATCCCTCTTGAGCCACAGAAACATTATACAACTGTTTTCAAAGGCTTGATAATACTCTCTTTGAAATAGGTGGAGTGTCACTTTCAAAAAAGTACCACAACCATATGCTTAAACCACTGCTACCCAGTCTGGTGCATCAATGGAAACATGTTTGGTTTTTTTTAATCAAAAAGCAATAGTAGCTTTGACATTCAGCATTCAGTGTCCCACTGGCTCCTTTAATAAGTGAACCTATGTTGCTGCTGAACAAAGTGACTAAGGGGCTGCCAAGGGCAAGTGTGCAAGCAAAGAACTGGGTCTGTCATGTGAAATAAAGTAAGTCATTTATTTCAGGGCATAAGTTCCTCAAGTCACTGGAAAGAAATCCATGGTCCTTCTCTCTGCCAACCTTGGGGGCGCACACTCATTGCTCCCAGAAAACAGAGGTGCCAGAAGCGTTGGGCAGCAAGCTGAAGTCCTGCAGCACAGGGGCTCCAAGCTGTCTGCAGGAACCCAGCTCTTTGATATTAGTCATGAGTTTGAGATGCTTCACTTCAGATGCTTTAAAGGACTGACATCAGAGAGTGGTGCAACAGTCAAGAACTAAGAGGTAGAGAGAATTTTCAAGTGGAAAAGAAGGAAAAGAGAAAGTTTTCCCATGCAGCAGTAATTACACGTTTGGACATTGGCTCAAATCTAGGCTCGCTCTTGAGGGAAAACCAAATGAAACTGCAGTTTTCACAGAAAGTATACAAGTATGATCCCCAAAAAACGTCGATGGTGTCAGAGCGAGGCTTGTTTCCACTTAGCTTTGATGGCAATGGTGTGAAACTGGGAACAGATGCATTGGGTCTCATTAAATCAGGTTGTGAAGTCTTGACCTGGCAGTAACCTTGCGCAAAAACAAAGACAGACAGTGCCGATAGGTGAAGGCTCTCTAAAGTCTGTTTTATCAGCCTTAAAAAATAAACTCAGATCAAATACAGCCCTCATATCGTTTGGAAAGCAGAGGCAATCAAGATAGCTCTTACTTCTCTTACAGGATAAATCACCTGTCTTTTGATTGTAATGGTTTATCCAAGCGATGCAAGCGTCCATGAAATAGTTTAATATTTGGGAAGCTTTGTTGGCTGCGCATTGTAATTCTGTAGCCAAATCAACACAACAAGCGGTCATGTGTCACCAAACAAGCTTTAATCTTGGGCTGGACTGGCTATTTTAACTTCTTAAAATAACATGAAAGGTGCTCAAATCCCCAGAAAATCTGAACGATGAATCAAACTGATGTGTCTTTGAGCGAGACACAGCCCCCACCTACTGAAGACGTGCACTGTCCGGGTCACATAGAGGTCAAGCTGAACTATTGTGAAATGGGAAATAATCTGACATCACCACCAAAGATCACTCAGTTTGCTGAATGCACAGCTAAACACTACGTCTGAATGAGAGTTGAAATGCAAGAGTTTATGACAGACTCATAAGCTTCAGCTGGAAGCCAGACATGTTCCTCTGCCATGCTCAGTGATGGGTGCCGCAGTGTGTGCCGTCCGCTGGAGGCATGTGGAGGAGTGTCAAAGCTTCAGGCACACAGAAACACTTTTACACAGTCCAGACATCACGTTACACTCTACCTGCACCTGAAATAACAGTGAAGCCAAATCTACATGTTGCGGAATTGTCACAAGGCTTGGCCCGTTTGCTGAGAAAAATCAGTCACTAGTTATCAGTGAATTTAATCAGTAACAGTAACTACTAAGCATTTATATTCAGTATATAAACACTTCATAAACGGGTTATAACACATTGTAATATAGTTGTAATCACATATAAAGAAATACATGTTTAAGTGTTACTTCATGTATTTGTTAACAATTATTCTTGATGTCGGAAATAATAGTTTAACAAAAAATAGTCAACCTGTCGGATCGACACGACAGGAGATGAAGGCAGAGCCGCGTCTGCTCTTTATGAGTATGACTACAATGCTACAAGCTCCCCTCCCGTTTTTCACCAGTGGAAACAAGTGATCACACCATATCCTTTTACATCTCTGATGGCTTTTTCAGCCATGTTGCGCGCCGCTGTAATGGAACATCCACTCGTGAAAATGCACATGGGGAGCTGTTTGAAGATATCAGCCATTCTCTCCTGTCTTTCATTTTTCTTTTCTTTTTGTCATTTTCCCATTACAGAACTGCTGGAAAATGTTTTCCACTATTCATGCCAAAGTTGTTCATTTTTTAATAATCTTTGAAGATATGCAAATGAAATGAGTTTTTAGACATTTCATGATTTTCTTAACTTAGCAGCTGTGTGTACTTCAATGACTGAATTTCAATAATACCTTTGAGGAGATGAGGTAATATTGCTACAGTAATAATATGTGGGAGGACAGGTTCTGCATAAATACTTTAATCTTAGCTCTCAAAAAAATGCAAAGAAAACCTTCTGGAAACTTAATCAGTTCTGCCTTTAAGTGATAAGAACGTAGACAGCAGTTAAACTGACCTTAACATTTTCCATGTGTCCTCAATAGACTGTTATTTTCCATGCCAACACTTTAGCTTACTGAGCGTTGACTGATTGAAGTTGACTTATCTCATAAGTGAGAAAATGAGAAATTGTGGCAGCTTTCAACATAAATAATACATCTTAAAGAATCGAGATGAAGTCTGGACTTGCCGCTGTGCCAGCATGCACCGCCTCTCAAACTAATAATATGGCTGGATGTATATATAGTTTGGCTGGGAATAAAGTCCAGTCAAGTTTTTTTTTTAATATGTTAACAGTCTTCCGACTTCTGTCAGAGGCTTGTTGGCTGCACACATGTTCAGAAGCACAGCTGTTGGCATTGTCTAAAACAGTGTTAGAATGTGTGTGATGAAAATCTTTGTAGTCTATCCCCTCACCACCAAACACTTGGAATAGTCTTCACAAGCTGAAAATAACATAATGGTCCTGTTATGCTTGTTGGACTAGAAGAAATGTCCCTGATGACTTCAGTCATTTGTGAAAATGCTGACACTAAGATATGGGGGCTTACTCACTGTATCTGGTGGTCCTGCATACTTTAACTGAGCTTGCGAGGAGGTAGTTTTGAGAGCCTTCACCTCATAAACTAGTCATCACATGGATCTGAACGGCTATAATGACACAAAAGCACAGTAAAGTATTCAAATGTATTTAAACACTATTACTTTATGAGTATGCCACTTTTGACCTTTTAATGTAGGATTTTAAAAAATCTGTTTTATGTCACTTTTGTAATGTGTAATATAAACTTATTCGACTTTATGTGTTTGCAATTAATGTGTGAGAATCTCAATCAATCACTCAATTTATTTGACACAGCAATCATACAAAGTACAATTCCAGTGAAATGGAATCCTGCAGTTCTGTCACGACGCTGGATTTGCGTTTCCTTTTTTGTTTTGAAATGTTCCCTTCCCCTTGTGTCATGTCTTGTATTACTTCCTGCCCTTGTGTTTTTGCCTTTCTCCCCCAAGTGTGTCTCGTTCCCTTCATTAGTTTCCTCCTGTGTTTTTGCCTTTCTCTCCCAGCTGTGTCTCGTTCCCTCGTTTAGTGTCTGTATGTTTATCCCTGTCTGTCCCAGTGTTCTTTGTCGGTTCGTATTTCTTGTTACGCTTATGTTCTCTTGTGCTACTTGTGCGATCCATGTTGCCTTGTTGCCTTGTTGCCTTGTTGCCTTGTTGCCTTGTTGCCTTGTTGCCTTGTTGCCTTGTTGCCTTGTTGCCTTGTTGCCTTGTTGCCTTGTGCAATCTTCGTGCTATCGCTTGCCAACCCTGGTTTGTGTTTTTTAACTTTACTTGTTGCCTTGTTTTGTTTTTGATTAGCTTTTGGTAATAAAGCTCTCTTTGTTTAACCTCATCTGGCTTTCTGCATTTGGGTCCTCCTTTTTACAAAACGTAACAATGTATGCATTAACAGTAGTTTAAATTGAAATAATATAATTTCAGGTCCACCATATTAACCTAAAAGGCAATTATATGTCAGTATTGGGTTCATAATTTGTTTGCGCTGCCCTCAAGTGGCCAGAAAAAAACATGGCAGTTATTGCAGGTTTAAGTAAATGTAATCACAATTTAGCTTTGTTTTGGGGCTTGACAACTACTAAGGGAAATAACTGGTTCTTTAGCTTCTAAATGCCCCACCATGTTCACATTATGTATGATCATTTCATCTGTTGTTAATATACAAATGTTGATTAGGACAGCTTAAATGTATCAAAAGTAAAAATGACAATCATGCAGAATGACCTCTTTCACTGTTATATTGTATAATATTTAAGTATTCCAATGCATTAATGTAAAGCTTTTAAAGCTGCATTGTAATGTTCTATGGTCAAGGTGAAGTTTGTCAGCTATTTTATAAATGTTTGGGTAGATTAATCTATTAAAATAAATACATTATTAATAGGATGATCATGTTTGGTATGTACAATGTTAATATGCAAAGTAACTGTAGCTATACCAATGTGTCCCTCTGGACTGTAGTGGGGTAGAAGTATAAAGATGAAATGCACGATATATTGAAAAGGCCAGAAAAACAAAACCACAGAGTGTAAATGGAGCACACTAGTTCAAAGAAATGTGAATTCCCAGACAGATGCATCTCTTAAACCGTTAAACAACCACATATTTTCAGTTATCATCAACACAATGGTGTCTGTCTGGATTGGCTTGAGTGTGTATTTTCTGTCTCTCCGCACAATATTAATCTTTTGCACTGCTCTATCACATTCTGCACAGAGACGATGACGGTAAAACATTAAAAGTATAATTCCCTTATGAATACACTACCTTAAAAGTACCATCTCTAGCTCTCACAAGTGCCATGACCAACATCCGCAGTTCTGCGCATGTGACCTCATGTTGAATCACTTTCTCATTCCTGAGCATTCAAATCCCCATTCTGACATCTGTCAGAGGAGGCAGGAGCAAAAGTTGGAAAAGAGGACATGTAATCACATAACCATGCAGTGTCTTAATCTTCTTCACCTTGGTGATGGCATTACATCAAATAACTTCACTCGGGCCAATGCTTTTTGGCACTTAAGTCAGGCCCTCATGCGTGGGCCCCAGAGAGCTGCAGAGCAGGTGTCTCCAGAAACCCCCCAGTGTTCCGCTGACAGTCGGACGTGTCGGTGGGGCCCACAGTTACTTTGCCTGATGGACGAGGCTGCGGAGCCGAGTCCGGGGAGAAACAGACACTGCATACATCAGGATCTCATTACTGGCTTTTACTGTACATATACACTGTGTCATATAAAGTTTAGGCACCGGGCTGTGTTGTCACTTTTTCTGATTAGCACTTTTTTCCTATATCCAAGAGATTCAGAAAATCTGAGCACATTATCTCCTTTCATGACGTTCCACCATGCAGTCATTCAAAAATAACTGCGTCAGATTTAACGCTTTATTTACTAAAGACTACACAAAACCTAAGTTAATGCAACCTTTTTTCAGGTCAGAGTTCTTCATGATTTATTCAGACCATTTGCACAAATGTAGTCAGTCACAGTTTTCTTGTCAGAATACCAACAAATGTCGCTGACTAAGCGGTTCTGGTCAAATTGTGCAGCTGCATGTAGTGTTTGAAACATGGCTATACTCTCTTTATCTTTTAAAGCAGTTTTTTATTATCGGTTACTGAGCCAAGAATAGTTTCACTGCATTACAAGGAATATAGGCTTTCTCACAGAGAGACCCACATGGTTAGATGCTGAGAAACACTATTAGCTTAAAGAGTTGTTTAGAGGGGTTGAATGAGTGTTCATTTGTTTCAGGTAAAAAGGAGTGAAAGCCGGTCACAGCCTATTGACGCACAAATGGCTCATAAATCACACTTATGCAGTGATTTCACTTAATCCTCGGTGCATTCTTTATAAAGCATGCTCATCCAAATCACCCCTGTGTTGCTGAGCCAAAAGTATACTTCTTCCTGGCTTAAAGCTGTTGGCTTTGGCCCGCTGCATCAACCTGATTCAGTCTTGACTGAAAAATGTCAGCTGCAGCCACTGATTTTTACAAGAGTAACCGATTAATTTCAAGGAACAAGCTATCAGCTATTAAGAATTTGTTCTGCAATCCTAATAGAGTGAGAAATGTTTAAGATTAAAGCAGATGTTTTGGTGCTGAGTTGGCAAACTTTCCTGCATGTCTAAGAAACATGTAGTCCAGCTTCATTACATCTGGACTTTGGTTTGATCTAGCAAGGAAGCTTTTTTTTAAATTATTTTTTATAGCCTCTTCACTTGATTTAACAGTGGACGATAAATAAGAGTAGGGGGATGTCATGCAACAAATGTCAAAAAATGCACTGAATCTCACGCCATTACTCTTATATGGTATCCAGTTGCCTGCTGTACCAGAGAAGGACCCGAGAAGGGCAACGCTAAGAGTAACACATAACTCATTTAATGAAAGATGACATTTCTTGGAAAAGGGTAACTTCTTGTGGTGAGGTGCCCCCACACACATCTTTAGATCCAGTAACCTCATATCAACGACACTTTTCCACTAAAGAGCGAGGGAAATGTGAATGAGACGCTCTCCTCCCTGGCTACCCACATTGGTCGGAGGCACACTGACGGTTAGTCATTTCTGTTCAACAACCAATTACAAGACGTTTGTTTTCACTGTGATTTACATTTTCCATTTAACAGTCGTACTCAAGAGCCTCTTGCATAGTTTGGCTTTGGCGATGTCCCGGAGTCCTTAGAGTACATATATAAGACATTCAGATATTTAATGATTATTTCAGTTTATTATGGTTTCATGCATCTTCATGCATAGTTGTTGTGTTTTTACGTTTAGGCTACCAAACTGTTTATAACATGTCTCCTTAAAAACAATGTTAGAGACACATGGTTAAAGTTCCCCTCCACACAGGAATTGCTTCTTTTTCTTTTTTTACCTTACTCAAAGCTGGTGTAGGCAGTTTTCAGGAAAAGTACAAAATACAGCTCTCCTGTCTCACCTCTCTGTCCAAGCCCCTCCCACCAGACGAGCACGGGCATATGCACACGCTTCATTTCAAACATCATCCCAATCATTATTGTGATCCTGATGCTGTCATATACAGTAGAGGCACTTCTATGATAATTACCATCCTGTTTCCTTTGCAAACTTGTGGGCCTGTGAAGCCAATTGAGATGACCTACTGGGATTTGAGGCTCTACCTAGGTACATAAACATGAGCTTGAATTAGCCGTGAGCCTTTGGCCATGGTAGCAAGGTAGAACTGTGGAGGTGCAGCACTGTAGATTTCTCTCAGACCTCTTGAATTACAATATGCTGAAAGGTTATTGTCGAATCGCTGCCAAAAGATGCAACAAAAAAAACCGTCCTATCCCAGCTTTAATATTTGACCTTCACTGTGCAGAATGATGTATGTGCAGAGCTTGACACTCAAAGGCTGTTTTCACATCAAGCTGCTGAAAGAGGAAAGTTTTTCTGTATTCTCCCAAAGCTGAACACAGTGTACAAGCATGATTGTGTGGCATCACAAATTGTTTGGAAACTAATCATGGTCAAATATGCAGTTTACACAAGTGTGATGTAGAAACTTAAAAAAACAGACTTTTCATTGAAATATGAAACATCTTGCGTTCTTTTGAAAGTAATCTTATTTGTATATTTATAGCTTTGTGGCTTTTAGGGAAAAGGAGTAGATGTGCTTTTAATTATTTACAAGCAGTTTATTAAACTTATTTGTTGAATAACTACATGAGACATATTATTATTCAGAGCAAATCATTGTTTATACATCTTCAATTATGTCTGGAGGTAATACTTTCATTCTGCAGTAATGAAACGGTGGCATAAAAGTGAGTTGGACATGCGTTACTGTGTAAAGGTGCTCGGGAGTCAATAGCTAACACATGTATTCAAACTGTGTGGAATTCTTCCTCAGTTCAGCTAACAGTGCTTTATCACTTCTGAAGCTATAAAGTGACTTGCACATACTATACTTACTGAACATTATTCCCTTGAGCCCATTTGCCCTCTTTGTCTTTGGTATTTGAACATAAAGGGCTTCCTGAGCTACTTTACTGTATATTTGGACCTCTGCAGACAGGCATGTCCTCTCTTCAAGGTTATTTGGTCATAAAGGACATCAGGGCTGAAGCATTATGGGACCTGTAAAAATAATTTCTCAGCAACCCCCAAAGGTGGAACGTTCATGGGACCCTGTTAACCTTCTTTCAGGGGTCTCTGGGTTCCAAAGAAAAATAATATTTGGTTTGGCATGAAGGTTCCATATAAATAATTTATCAAAACAAGTATTTTATTGCCGAACAGAACAAAAAAATATATGCGCACACAGTAAAAAGTCAAACTGATTTGTTATTTACAATATATGCCACAGGGAAATGTGTTCCGTTTTTCCTCATCTATCGGTGATCAATGTGTCTTTATTTCCCTCTGGAGTTGGGAAGAGGAAATTGTTTGAGATATTCTTTTTGGTCAAGTTGAAGTAGTAAACACTAACATTGAATCTCTAGGGTTTAACATCAGTCTGGAAAGGTAATGAGTGTTTCCATTTATCTTAGTCAGCTGAGGAATGGTAGTTATTTCTGTAAGAGGAGAACATGTATGTAAACCTAATTGATGCCTGAGTGTTTGACTCACTATTGGGAAGTGGATTGAGGCTAATTAAGTTATTCGTGTGGTTCATTAAGTACCAAACTCTAACTTGTGCATAAAAACAAAGTGTGTGTGTTTGTTTGTGTGTGTGTGTGTGTGTGTGTGTGTGTGTGTGTGTGTGTGTGTGTGTGTGTGTGTGTGTGTGTGTGTGTGTGTGTGTGTGTGTTGAATTTCAGTTGCACGTCCACCTTTCTACTGCTACTAAAAAAAACTAGTTTCTTTATTCCTTTTTCTTGTGCACATGCAATGCACTACCAGCAGGGGGTAGTGTCCACCAAGACAGCACAGTTTACCATTTATCTGTAAAGTCTCCGACATAATAGATACTTTATTGATTCCGAGAGAAATTCAGGAAATGGCTACATTTCAAACAGAGCGAAGACTGTGTAACCATTGTTATTACTCAAATGTAGTACAAACTAAACAAACAAGTTACTTTTTTGGCTTCATGATATTTACGTTTATGAAGAAAGAAAAAGAGCACTGCGCATGTGTCACACTCCCAGTTTGACAGCCTCGTGCGTTTCCTGTTACCAAATAAAGGCAACGCAGAGAGCGGGAAAACCCAGAGCGAGGTCTCACTCAGTCTCAGTTTGTGGCACTGAGTGTAATTACATCAGCATCGGAAAATATTGCGAGATTATGGCGTCCTGATAATATAATAAAACTTTAACTTAACTAAATGTATTGTTAATATCCTCTGGTTGAATGAACGCTTTAGTTGCTGTTAAAATGTAGACTGTAACTTCATAGTCATATCGGTCACCATGGTAACAGTTATATTAGGTGACTACGGATGTGATGCAGTCCTGAAAACAGCGACTCGTTTTTTCCTCACTATATTTATTTAATTTCTCTCAAAGCATAGACGATCTTTGCGTGTCTTCGAGGAAGCGGGGCTCACTCTCCATCCTCGGGCCCGGGAGTGGCTTTCATATGGGTGTGGTTACTTGTGCGGGGAACTTTTATTTCTACAGTTGACTGGACTGACGAGAACACGTGTTGAATGAATCTTTACTAAAATAGAAGAAGTGGCATGGGCATAAAGTTAAGACTGGTTATTTTTTTTATTTATATTTTCCATAAAGGTTGAAGGTCTCTGAGGCAGGCCAGCTCCCTGATCAGTGTTTCAGAAGAATTTAAGGTGTGTGTCTGTTTGTTATAGGTGAGTAATAGCTTGACCTTTATCAAACACAAGTCTATTGAAATAACATTTGTCCTATTTTGTTTGATTTTGAACAGTTGTTCAGATGTATTTTCATCTCATCTCACCTCCTTCATGTACAGTAAATGCTACTTGAAGATTGTAAAGGTTTTTGAATGATTGCCACTTACTTTGCAGACTTACAGGCCTGTGTTTTACCACCATAAATAGCTTAATGGTAAATATTGATAGTGCTATGTGTGGAAATGGGACATGTAACCTTCTCGTAAGCTGCTAAACTACAGTATGATTGGCATCACCTTTCAGAGAACATTGATCAATAACACAGAGCGTGCACATTGATATTGCCTTGATTTTAAGGAAATGCTCTGACAAAACATCAGTTATGGATTGGGCTATGAATAGTTGATGACACAGTGCCCCATATCCCAGGTCACTGTCAGGAGCACATTTTTGCTCTGTGATTGGCCGTTTTAGCTGAAAGGCTCCATTCAGCTGATGAAATGAGGAAGTCCAGTCAAAGGAAACCTTTATGTCAGAGTGGATTGAGTTCTGTGTTGCTGTCACAGCCCGGGCCAACACTAGCTGATATCTCTGACAGAGCTGAATGATGAAATGTGTCATCTCAAGTCAGGTGTGTCACATGAGGCGCTTGGTTGTGTGTTAATGCTTTAAGTTGTGCAAACTTTTACAGAAAAATGGGCATCCTGCAGTTCCTGAAATCCCAGTTCTTAAGCCAACTGCTCATCTGCTATGTGTTCCTGGTCAGCGGCCTCATTATCAACCTCTTGCAGATCTGTACTTTACCTCTGTGGCTAGTCAGTAAGCAGCTGGCCCGCAGGATCAACATCAGACTGGGCTACTGCGTCAGCAGCCGTAAGTACTGTTCCTGCTCTCTGCCACAGAGGTGATGCTGAAGTCTGCTGTCTGTTGGTACTGTTTTTGTTCGGCTGCTGGAAGGAAGAAATGTGTCTTTTCAGTAGTAACTTTGTTGCAACGATATACAATCTGTTGCATGCACACAGTGGAATTACTAATCAGTTGTAAGATAATTTAAAAAATGCACATAACATAGACTTTTCTACATGATTGTGTCCTAATGATCCTCAGAGTTGGTAGCTGTCCTGGAGTGGTGGTCTGGGACAGAATGCACACTCTACACAGACCCAAAGAGTTATCCACTGTATGGAAATGAGAACGCAATTGTGGTTCTCAATCACCGTTATGAGATTGACTTCCTGTGTGGCTGGACCCTTTGTGACCGATTCGGAGTTCTTGGGGTAAGAGAAAGATTTTGACGTCAAGTTTATTTGTTTTTTTCATTTCAGTTCTTCTCTTCCTTAATCATTTTTTTTTTGCTTTTTCCAGAGCTCAAAAGTGTTAGCCAAAAAAGAGTTGAGTTATGTACCTGTTATTGGCTGGATGTGGTACTTCCTGGAGATAGTTTTCTGCAAGAGGAAGTGGGAGGAGGACCGGAGGACAGTGGCTCAGAGTCTTCAGAACCTGCATGATTACCCAGAAAACTTCTGGGTACGTTTCATCCTGTGGAAATGATTATGTCAATGTTACGGAGATATTTTTTGATAATGCTATTAATAAATGATATATTTTCCTGGGGCTAGTTCTTGCTTTTCTGTGAAGGAACACGCTTTACATCAAAGAAGCACCAGATCAGCATGCAGGTGGCTGAGAGCAAAGGTTTACCCAAACTGAAGTATCATCTTCTGCCCAGGACCAAAGGATTCTGGGTAACTGTCCAAAACCTCAGAGGAACTGGTGAGTGTCCATCATTGACAAAGTGTTAAAGTTAGACCTGCAAAGATTAGTCCATTAATTGGATAATTGATCGACAGAAAAAAACGGCAACTATTTGGATAAATAATTAATCGTTAAAGTAATTGTTCATGCAAAAATGCCTGTAAATTATGGAGATTTCCTCCTTTTCCTCCTCTGTGTATATCATTTTAAAATGAATATATTTGGACTTTAGACTGACTAAACAAGACATTTAAGACTTTGAGAAACTGGAATAATAATTTTCTTTACTATTTTCTGACATTTTAAAGACAAACAATAAATCTATTAATATAGAAAATAGTCTGCAGATGAATCAATGTTGAAAATAATCAATTGTAGCCCTAGTTTAAATATGGCCACCAGTGAATACCAGATACTGTGTGTTGATGTCATTGAGTGGAATTTGCAAATCAAATGTGTTGTACAGTTAACTGTGTGTCTTGTCTCGTGTAGCTGCAGCTGTGTATGATTCCACACTGAACTTCAGAAACAATGAAGTGCCAACCTTGCTTGAAATTCTTAACGGGAGGAAATATCACGCGGATTTATATGTGAGGTACGAAGAAAGGTTTCGCTACATTTCATTTCCTGTTTTCTGGTGTAAATGTTGTTTATCTGAGAGATCTGACCCCCCTCTTCCTTGCAGAAGAATCCCTCTAGAGTTGATCCCAGAAGATGAGGGAGAGTGTGCTGCTTGGCTCCACAAACTCTACCAGGAAAAGGTCAGACTGTGTTGAAGGTGGCATTTTAGACTCTAACTCATTAATCTGATCTGGCTAAAGTTGAGAATGTCTAATATTTAATCACTGACACATTATACAAGGTAGTTAAATTTAGGCTCCAACCACTTTCTAGAGACATTGATAGCAACGTGGCTTTTAAAGAACAAACATTTTCTTCTGGTCAGGAATTTGATATTGAGCCGTGTTTGCATTACATGTGTCTACAGGATAGCTTTCAGGAGCATTACACACAAACAGGGCATTTCCCTGGCACCATAGTGAGCCCTCCTCGCCAACACTGGGCCTTGATCAACTGGCTTTTCTGGGCCTGCCTGCTCCTCTTCCCACTCGGCCTGCTACTCGTGCAACTGGTCAGCTCTGGCTCGATACTGACCATCTTAGCTTCTGTGGCTGTCTGCTCTGCAGGTTGGTTTCATGCATTCATACCCAAGTCATCCTGAAATGAGTAACGGTCCTTCCCTCAATTTAACTGCCCATACGTTTCATAAGCAGCAGATTTGACAACTCAAATGTAAGTGCTTTCTTTTTTGAAAGTATGATTCATCAGTCTTAACAGCATTCAGGCATGTGCTCACTCAGCAAAGTTAAGTATTCATCTATCTGAATAGGTCCACTGAGATGTTGAATGGAGAAATGCTTCTCTAACAGCATGAGTTCATGAGGAGCATGTTACAGTTTCCACAATAAAAAAGTTCCCATGTTTGTAGTTCAGAGTAGAATTACTTACACATTTATATTTATATATATTATAATATTATAATATAATATATAATAATATTATAATATAAATAATAGAATATAATATATAATTAATTATAAATATAATAATAGATAATATATAATAATATAATTATAATATATATATATAATTATAATATATTATAATTATAATATATTATAATATATATATATATATATATATATATTATATATATATATATAATATATATATATAATTATATAATATATATATATATATAATTATAATATATTATTCATTCTCCTCTCTCTTTCTATTATATATATATATATTATAATTATTATTATATATATATATATATATTATATATATATATATATATATATATATATATATATATATATATATATATATATATAATATTTTATATATAGTTAACCTTTAGCTCCCATTCTCAAAGTGACAAATTTAACCAGGTCACTAAATTCTGATCCTGAAATTGAATTAAAAGCAAATTTATTGTGGAATTAACCATGTCCACCACTTTTTTGTGACTCGCTCAAATAATATTCTAAATGTACCCTTTCTGAATGTTTCCATCACAGCTTCACTGGGAGTTCGCTGGATGATCGGCCAGACTGAGATCGACAAAGGCTCAAGCTATGGGAATGTCAAGGTTCCTTTAAACAATAACTAAAGACTCCAGGCGGAGTCTGCACTGCTTCTTGGCACAGCCACTTATCTGCCTGCTGCCGGCAGGAGAACGTGTAAACACCGTTCTGACAGAACTGGTCCGACAAGTGCAAACCTGCTTCAAAGCACACTGTAGTCTGGATTTAAAGCTATGCTGCAGGAGCTCAAGATCATGAAACTGGACCTTAGCTTCCTTTGGTAAACTTATGATAAGAATCAGAGTGTAAATATTTGAATACAGTCAAGACAAACATTTTCGCTGGTAACTCAAACTGGAAAATAGAATAGAATAGAAATTTGTGTAAAATAGACTACCTCTTTAATTGTAATGTAAAGCAAGAAAATACACTTCAAAAACAACATATTTGTATATTAATATTGTTAATCCATATGTGTCAGTGCCTGTGTTCACCTAACTCCTCAGAAAAGGTTAAGTAAAAAATACATTACAAATTCCTGCACCTGCCAGATGAAAAGTGAATATGTACTGTGTGTGATTTGAATATTTGGAAAGTAAGAATACTTTAAAAGAGATGATAAAGCAATATCTCACCTCAAATTCTACATCATTGTACATGTTCATACTCGTGCCTCTGCAGGTTGAAAAATGAGGAACGAGTCATTAACTGATTTCCTCGTCACTTGTGGTTTAAAAAGAAAACCTACTATACTTTGGAGCCACAGCTGATCTATACATCTCTTCATGACAGGAAACAGAAACAATAACTTGGAGCATCTGACTATTTAAGACCTGACGTTGATATATTTATATATTGAGAAAATCTTCTGTACCTTTTCATGAAACTAAAAAGAAATGATAGTAAGCAATGATACATGCATACATTAAATTGTTAACATCTGCATCACATACTTCATCACCAGGTCTACAAAACGCATTTACTGTGTGTGTGTGTGTGTGTGTGTGTGACTGAAAAGTATAAATCAAAGCTCAATTGTTAACTAATCTAAAATGAATGCTTTATACATTTATAATAAGACATTATTCTAATGTATAATTAATACACCTGGTAAGTCATCTGCAGTTAGAACTATTAATAATTGATTAAGGGTTTTTACAGTAAGTTAATAATTGGATTTGCATTTTTGGGATGCAGAATCAGTGACATTTTAAATCACTTCTCAAAACATATCTTAAAAAAAAAAACCTTTTATTAATGAGATCACACCACTTTATTGTCTTATGTTTAATGTTATTGCTTTTTATGTTATATTACCTTTGGGTGTTTTTTTTATTGCTGCAATTGTGTGATTGTATTTAATTGAAGTCCTAAACATTGTTTTTTCCTGCTTCAACCATGTAAAGCACTTTGTAAAGTGGTGTATAAATATAATATTTTTATTTTGTTCCAGATACTCTCTGCAGCCACTTTACTTTTTTTCCCACAACCTAGTTACTCAAAGGTTGAACTTATAAACTGCTTTTAGCGGATCTATAAAGCATTAGTACATTATGTATTTACCAATAATAAAGACATCAGTTGCAATGCATTAATGCTTTATAAAGGATGACTTATTATACATAAGTACCGAAGTTTATAAACTATTGTGAGAGTAGATTTGAGAATTTCTCAACGTTCAGAACATTTTTATTCATGGAAAGCATTCTGATAAAAACCAAGTAAATCAGGAGATACTGGTAAACTGGTAATAAGTCTAAACGCTCTACTTCAGTAGCTCAAGATGTTAGATCATGAACATGAACAGTGTGAGGCGGCTCGTGTTCAACTTACTTTGAAAAACAGTGAGACAAGATAATATTACACCTCTAATAAGTCAAGAAAGATTTGACTGTTAACTCAAAATGAAACAACCTACCTATCTGATCATAATGTGTAATAAATGTCACTTTCGTGGTGGAAGAACACACACAATTCATTAAAAAAAACAAAAACGATTGGTTTATTAATATTGTTTGTACATAGCAAACACTGTAAGAGCAGCAGAGGACCAGAAGTTGTGGTGTGTGTCAGTGTCTGTGTGGATGTTTTGTGTTCAGCAGCAGGGAGGGAGAGCAGGCCCCGGTTCTCCTCTTCGTCGGCTATGCTCGTCACATGAACAGCTCTTCAGCGGCGACCAGTAGACTTGAACATTGCTCCAATTTGACATTTACTCCTCAGCAAAGGCAAAGCAAAATACATTAAAAAAATTCCTTCCTAGTGCCCACGCTTGCCAAATGACAAGTGATAAATTAATTTGAATATTTGGATGGTGTTCATTTCATAAAAGGTAAACCAGCGTCTCTTTCCACTCATTTTTAAGCCTCAAAAAAGGGAAAAAAAAAAAAGATTCCTCCCTCTACTCAACTGCCCCTTGGGTAAACAGTTTAAAAGTGCCATAGATCTCAATGCCTTTTGAGAAGTCTCTTCACGAGTGAGAACAACAAATGTGGCAATAGTTACTTTACAATATTGTTTATACAAGAATTAAAGCCAATCCTATTCTTACAGTATGTACAGTCCCACCCCTGCCCCTCCCCAGTCCATGGGTACGAGGACACAACGACCCTATACGCCATAGGTCCAGTTGTCCTCTGAAATGATATTGTATTAGTTCCTCAGTTTAACTCCATGTGCCTTCAAGCCGTAACTTCCTCTTCTTGCCGACGGCATGTACAGTAGTGCTTTCATTTGTAAACGACGAGGCTGCAGAGGAGGGTCCAATCACTCTTCATCCGTACAAACCTAAAACAGACAAGAGACAGAAGCTCTAATGGAAACTTGTTGGATGACCAGTTTACCCATAACAATCATTTGAAATTCAATAGCAGCAGCTCACCTTGACAAACGCGTGGTCTAGCAGCATGCTAGCTGTCCAGCGTCGTTTGGGTTCGCTCTCCAGACAGTGACCGAGGAAGTCCTTCCCCTCTGTGCTCAGCTTCTCCGGGATGGGGGGTTTATGGCCCATGCCCACTTTGTACATGATCTGGAAGTTGTGCTCATACTCGTGCCAGGGCCTCTGCGGGTTGAGATACAAAGTAATAACATCATTTCCATGTGGGTGTTTTTAGTGAAGGGAATTTCCTTAAGTGGTAAGAAAGGGGGAAATAATTGTAAGGCAAAACTTTGCCTTTGACAAGCTTAACTAGCAGGTTTTGTAACTTTCAGACAGCTATTATTAATAACCTAAAGCAAACACTACAATTTCACTACTGCAGTGGCAGTTTTGCCAAAAGGCTACCAGCTCCACAAATTTAGTCAAGACTGAAACAACATTTGTTGCCAAAGCACAACAGCGTTTCACAGCCAAAGCATTTTTAATTAGAATTCAAAAGAACACTCAAATGGAAACTCTACTTAATATAAAAAGGTGCATTACATTTCACTTAACTGGACTGAAATGTAATCATTGCATGTTATGCATGTCATTGCATGCAGCCAAAGCTGATCTACGATGAGTTTCTTGTTTGCAATAATAATAATAATAATAATAATTAGAAAAGAGCAACAATAACCTAACACAATAAAAGTAGCCTGTCTCTACTTACAACAGGTGTACTTGCAGCATAAAAAAATCCCTGAATAAGATACAATCCAGTGTAAGCTTTAAGGTTCTATGACTCTTATGACTCTTGGTGCTATGAACTCTTGGTGCACTTTTCTATCACTCCTTACTTTTCCGGTCACCATCTCAATGAGAACGCAGCCCAAGCTCCAGATGTCCGCTGCTCGTCCATGACCTTCACCCTTTGCTCTGGTGATGACTTCCGGTGCCATGTATGCTAATTAAGACAGAAAGTAACTAATGGTTATTAAACATTAGAATTTATTGATCAGTGAAATAATAATGTGCAGGTTGGAGAAATATATGCGTGTATAATTCACTGTGATCAATGGGAAACAGGTTTAATGTACAAAACACATACAAACAAATGCATAAAATGAAGAGTGTTGTATCCAGTAGACACGTTACAGAAAGTGTCACACGGGAAACAACGACTACCCAAGAACACGTTTTTGTAATAAATCATCGCATGTGGGTGGACATCTACTGGTGAGAGGGGGAAAACATTTTAAATATCAAGCCACAGGGACCCCTGGTGGTGGCATCCAGACACAACATATCATTTCTTACCTGCGGTACCCAGTGTGCTGTTCACCTCCCCCGGCATGGTGTGAGTGTTGTTCCTCAACTTGACTGAACAGCCAAAGTCACCCAGCTTAATCAGGCCCGATGATGTCAAAAAGATGTTGGCTCCTGATATTACAAAAACATAGACCGCACGATGGGTAAAAGCATGCAGCAATTTCCTGCACTTACAGAATCAGTTAAGAATCCGGTTTATTCCCAAATACGTTTTCACGTAGAAGGTATTTGCTTTGGTGTCTTGGCGCATACCATGAACATAGCAAGTGAAAATGAATCTAAAAAATATAGAAATATATCAGAATTAAGATAGAATAGCTGTGCAGTTTTTAGAAGTGGTAGTTGTGGCAGGAATGTGCAATGTTGAATGATATATTCCATAAGATGTGCAATAATGTAGAGCATATGATGTTAATGTAACAGGTAGTGTCTATATGATTCCGAAAGGAAAAAGACAATATGAGAAAAAGCATGAGACACTGACCCTTGATATCACGGTGGACAATGCCGTGTTCATGGAGGACATTGATGGCTGTAGTGGTCTGTTTACTATAGAGCCTGATCACATGCTCCTGCAGCCCCAGTCTGGAAACCTCCTCCAGAGTGCCTTCGTCACAGTACTCCATGAAGATGTACATCTCCTCCTACAGGTGAACGCATGAACATTTAGACCAAACTGCTTCAGTATGCACCATGTGATGCCTGGACTGATATATAAACGTGTGCCTTTTACCCGATGAAGCTCCACTCCAAAGTATCGCACCAGGTTCGGGTGTTTAATGCCTTCAAATATCTTCAGCTCATCTGCAGTCTCCTTGATTGTTTTGTGATCGTTCGGCTGGAATCGGATCTGGTTGGAAGGGGGGGGGGGGGGGGGGGGGGAGCGTTACTACTACATTCGGATCTTATGATTATTTTTGAAAACCATGGAATTCATCTTGCATACCTCCTTCATGGCCATCAGTTCACCAGTGTCAACGTTGATGCAGGTGTACACCTTCCCATACTGGCCCTCACCTGTTACACACAAACATTACATCACTGCCTGTATGTGCTTCACATGACACACATCATAGATGGAATCAGTCCGGAGGCAGCCGTACCTATCTTGTTGCCCCTCTGCCACTTGAAGGTCACCTTCCTGAGTCCAACGTGCATGACGTTGTCATAGGACTTGGGTGTGTGACACACTTGGCCGATGATGTTGCGCTGCTTCATCACAGCGTAACGTTTGTCCTCAAACTTGCGAATGGAGCGACGGACGGCCTCCATGGGGCTTTGCCGTGCTGCAGTGTCTGAGATCGGAGAAAATAAAAAAGTTTTATTATTTTCATGTTGCAAATCTTTCCCTATTGTATGTTTAAGTCAATCCAACACGCCTCATCACTCACCCTTTGACTGGCTGATAAAGGTGCGGAGCTCCCAGCTTCGACGTGCAGCGCTGTTAGGGTCTCCCTTAGGATAGGAGGGTTCTGGAGAAAGGAAAGAGAAAAATATTCAGCCAATCAGAAAGATAAATTTGCACAGTGTGAATCAAAGCATAGCTCTGAATGCACCCACCTTCTCTGTCCTCTGTGGGGCTGGAGTGGCGGCTCAGAGATTTGAAATGCAACTCTGCTGCAACCGACGACAGACGGTCATTCTCGTGGTAACTGGACCCTCTGCAAGAACATGAAAGGAACTGATGTAACACCGTGGATCAATGGAAACCGCCGCCTGGGAGTTTCTCTGTTTATGGCCAAATCAAGGATCAACGCAGAGTGCAATCTCTTCTGCCAAGACTGCACTTTACTTTTTATCATCTCAAAATGTATGTGCGAGTATGCTCTTGATAAAGTTCCATGTACTAAGTGAGTCCTTTACGTTTAATTAATTGTGGAAAAACATTTAAACTACAGGCCACTGCTTCCTAAAAGCATCTCGACATCATCTTCAACTTTGGACACATTTTGGGGAAAATGCTCCCAGAATAAAAATGACATAAATATTGTAAAGTATATAAACAATATAAACAATCAAATACTACACAATTCTATGCTGTACAGACAGTATTGGTGTTTCAAGGTAATATTTTCTAAAAAACGGATTAAATCATCTGACCTTTCAAGAGAAACAAAGATTGAGCAGATTCTCACTTTGCCTTTGGAAACCCATTAGCAGTTCAGCATGCATCCAAGTCATTATACAGCTCAAACACTTGAAGGTTAGATCTCTAGAGTGCATGTTCTGATTTCAAAAGCACACAGAAATAAGCCAAATATCTATTGGCGGTGAATCACCAGCGTCAAAGCAAGACTGATGTTAATAGCGTTAAAAGACAGAATATCATAGCCCACTCTTTCATTGAAGTAGTGTGTGTGATTCTTCATTTTCACACCAAGCACAACGATCACATTCTCTTCCTTTGACCAGGAACAAGACTTGTGTAAGGCCATTCATCTGATTTTGTGACATTTAGCGGGGCTTGTAAAGGCTACATTAAAGCTCTTCTAAAGCTGAAGACACTGCTTATTAAGTCCATTCTGAGGTTTCTCTTAAATTATCCTGATTTTCTTTTGTAGCTTACATCAGAGACATGCATATTATTTAGATGCATCTTCTAGCACTTCATTTAAGCTTCAGCAAGTCTATAAATCCTCATATCTGCACAGCCATGCTGTAAATGCAGCATCAGTGCATAAATGTGAAGGAAAATGCATCATTGTTTGAATTTAAGTAAATTGTTCCTGTTGTCCAAAGATCAGTACAAACATAAACTAAATCTTCTCTAAAACTACAAAAGATTGATGCAAGATGTAAAAAGCCTGGAAAGAGGAGACTGAGTGTGGACACAGTAGTTAATCCATTATCTTCCTAAATATCCAGCTTGTTTAGATAAAATCAAAAGGCAAAAAGAAAAAAGAAAAATCGGCAAATCTTCCGAAAAAAATTATAAATCAAAGTTACAAACCTAATAATAGAATAAAAAAACAAGTATAATATAAAATGCATCCCTCTGTGAGAGCACTATCATAAGCACACAGTTTCCACTGTTCAAGGTCCTGCAAATAACAGATTTTAAATCTTGAACATGAAGCATTTTCCTCGTATAAAAAAAGAACCAGCGAGGTTTTTGTATCTGAGGCTGTGTTTTGAGAGCAGTTTCTACCAGGTGACTTGGGGGCAAGGCTACCTGACGTCACTGGGGCTGCTGCTGGGTGCTTTGGTGTGGCTGTGTTCCCCCGGGCCCTGAGGGACGGGGCGAGGGCCGTTGGGGAACAGCTGGTTCCGGAGGTCGCAGGGGAGACTTCGAGAGCTGTGTGGTGAAAAAACAAACTGAAGAGCTCTGCCTTGGGAGGTGAAGGAGGGCTTGAGTGGGATGTGGGATATGTGTGCGTGTGACTGGGTGGCTGGTTGGGTGACAGACACACACACACACACACTCACTCAGATAAATAAAAATGAATTTAAAAAAAAGACCACTGATATACAAAACACACACAAGCTCAAAAACTACAGACCAAAAACATCAGTAGGCATACAAAGCAAGGGTGGTGAGGCGCAATGAGCCATGCAGGACAGAGCATTAAAACACAGAAGGCACACAGATTATGGAAAAAAACATGTAACTGTAACCACCTACCTGAAACCTTCAGCATTAGGGATGAACAGATTGGGGTTTGGTGGGTCACTATGGCAGCGAGGGACCTTTACAGGACGAGGACTGTTTCTGGGAGCTGAAAAGAAAAACACGCAAAGCCTAATTCAGTCTCGCCACCCACATAAGGAGGCATTGTTTGTTGTTTGAGAGAAGTCTACAATGAACTAAAGATCACAGAAACACCATTTAATCTGCTGTAAGAGGGCAAAGCGCTCATGTTTTTACAACCGCATACATCCAGTGGTCAGGTTGTTATGACATCACATGAAAGCTGCTGTATTGTGTTTCTTTACTCCGTCCACGTCAAAGACACATATTTAGTTCTGTGCACCAGTGTTGTAGTGCCAGTTTGTTGCCTCCACATCTAAGTTTGAGACCTTTTTGCATGAAGAAAATATTTTGGCCACATTTGGTGGTCACTTTTTGTAGCGGTCAGATTTTCTTTCTAAGCACTGTAATTGACAGCGTACACAAACATTTTGTAACTTTTCTTCAATAGAAAATTCAATCGTAAGCTCACACGGTTCATACATATTAGTAATTGAGCAACCAGTCAAAATCAGCTGACAACCAGTTTCAATCGGCGCATCTCTATTTTAAAATGCAGGAACAAAGTTGTGACATTGTGCAGTTGGACTGGTCATTATTTTAACACTTGCCTGGGGCAACCACATTGTTCTACTGTTGGCCTCTGAGCAGCAGCATGGAGTTGCTCAAAGGAGTCTGAGTTATCACTGAGTTTATTCAGACTAGCCCATTTCCGGTCATACAAATTCTGCTTTGCTATCCTACGGGAACTGAATTGGTATTTCATTCCCGTTGTGCCTGCTTTGTGTAGTCTAGTGACACCCAGGTTGTAAGCTTGCAGCAGAATATAAACACTGAAATAAAACCTGAACTCCAGATATGGAAGTCCCCGACAGTTCATATAACAGAGGAGAATCTTACCAATGTACAGGCCGGTGACTGGGCTGTGAGGTTTTCCAATCACATGTCCAATACATTCGTTCATCAAAGCTTGTAAATTCTGCAGAAAGACATACATTTACAATCAATAGATAACAAATACATCATGGATAGATCATATTCAAAGTATGCTTGCAATACAATTTTTAGAAAACGATCAAGAGAAGAAAACAGGCAATTTTACCAGGAAGTCATCCTCTGGCAATGCTGATATAAAGGCAGGTTCGATAGCCTGAAGAAAATCAAAACCCTGAGTCGCCCACCTGTAGGTCAAACATGGCAGTCAATCAGTGTGTCCCCAAACTTCCTCTCTGTACTGTGCTGATATACCTGGAGAGTGCATCAGTACAGGTTTACAACAACATTCAGGTAATCATCAGACCTTTAAAGGTCATATACAAATATGAGATGATGAAGATATTTATGTCCTCCTGAGAACCACGTCAGTTGATTGTGCTGTACTCAGCACACGTCTAACAGTTCTTCATCCTTAAGGACTTGTTCTAAGTAGCTCCTTGCGTTCTCCTCTGTAGGAACAGTAGATAATATGGTGGAAGAGTTTTAAATATTTAACAAATATGACAGCTGACTCCGGCTCACAGTTAAGTGTGCCTATTTTTGTTTGCGTATTTGTCTGAATATTTAAACAAAAGAAATGGTCTCTTATGTCTCCAATCGTATTCCATGAAATAACCTGAAGGCTTCACTCTATAATCAGAGTACAATGTTGCCGTGGTAGCTTGTTATAGCTCAAAGCAAAAGCTCTTGATACAAATAGCTAAACTAAATGTACATTTATTAAAAACAGCTTTTGTAGGACTGGGCCTGCTGTATATTCAGGCTGATGGTAAACATTGTTTGTTAACTTTTTGCTTATTGATTAGTGAGGTTGATGCTCAACAAGAGGGCCTGGCTTTAACGATTTATGCAGCAAAGCTACAAAAAGCATCCCCTATGGGACATATTCAAACCCTTCAATGCTGCCTCAGGAACAACACACTAGCTGGCAGACCCTGCGCCCGACCAGAGGGCAAAAAGGAGACAGAAGTGAGTTATTTAAACATGTATTTTAGTGCTAAATTGAAAGAAGACCTTACCTTGGCTTAGTGCCTCTGCCACTCTCACATTTGGTCAGGACATAGGTCATCCATTTGCGGGCAAAAGTTATGTAGCGGTCCCCGATCCTCTGCCTGAACTCCCCTGACATCAGTCGCACCACCTCCTTGTGGTACTGTAAGAAGAAGCAAGCAGGAGTATATTTAGGATTACTGCCCATAACTACACCAACACCATTGGATTGATTGTTACAGAAGGGGTATATTAGATGTGTAGCATCTGAAGCATGTGCTTCTTTGAAAGTATACACTGTGTTACAGTTACCTCAAAGGCAAAATTGTAGCCCTGTATCATTGCTTCCCTGTAGTACTGATGCAGAGTGGCTGACTCGGACTCCTCCACCTCTGCCTCAAACTCTGTGGTGAACATGTACTCCACCCGGTCGATGGCAGTGCTGATCTTAATGCATAGCTTTAGTGCCTCATCCTGTGGTGGACAGAGACGAAGATTGGAAGAAGAAAGAGTTTTATTATGTTTTACGATTATTTTCTAATAAAAAAAAAAAGTTCAGTGGAAAATCTTAAACTCAAAGCGTCGAGTGAAAGCATTCAGAACGGCGTTATTGTGAGGGATGACGTGTGGTATTGTGTGGTACGTGTGGTATTGTGGCTCTGAATGTTCCCTTTTGAGAATCACTTCTAAAATCATTTATGCAACCGTCAGCATGTGCAGAGAAAAGTAGGACATCGACATGCACCTGTCTTTACAACAACACGACATAAACAAGAGTTTTAACGGGTTAGAAATCATCGCGAGTGGTTATGCAAGTACCTTGAGCTCCTCCAGTGCACTCGCGATGAGAGGCTGACTCGATGTTTGCTCCCGGCTAAGAGTGAGCACATCCTCCATGGATTGCTGAAAGGCCTTCCGCTGGGCCACCAGATGAGCTGACTGCATCACTATCAAGAGCATGCTGTCCACCTGAACGCACATTGGACCAGTAGGAAGCTTGTAAACACAGAACACACACAAACACAGACTGACTAAATAAAATAAAAAAGTCACATACCTTCATGGCTCTTAAAGTGTCAACAGTTTCCACCTGGGGGACCAGTTTGAGCGGCTCTCCGTCCCACTGAGCCCAGTCAGAATCAGTAGCGGAGTCCCCAGCTCCGTGTTTACTCATGAGCAGGTAGGCCTCGTTCTCTGCAATTTCATCGGGCTCTTTGGAGCAGTCTTTGCCAGCAGCGGCATTGAGCAGCTGCAGGATGAGAGGCCGCTGATCCATCAAGCTACAGGGGACAAAAACTTGAAGCTCCTCCAAGCCTGGAATCTGAACCTGAATATAGAAGAAGGAGGTTAAACAGGTACATATATAACCTGACGAAAGAAATGAAAGATCAGAAATGTGTCAAATTAGCTGAAAAGCAAACACACCTTGACATAGTTTCCCTTCTTCAGTGCCTCCAGGAGACAAGTCACCCCGTTAGTGATACTGAAAACTGCAGCAACTTCTAAGTCCTGTACAGAGGGAATCAAACAAATGGTGTGTCAGAAAACAAAGTCCCAGTTCCTTGGTGAGCAGGGAAAACAGGGTCACAGATAAACTGCCAAGTCAGCACTGTTGTGGTTTTCTATTTCAAGGGAGGGAAAATTGTCTCACCTTGCGAAGCATTTTGGCAAAGCCCAGAGCCTTGGACGCTCGCTCCCTGGCCTCGTGGAAAAGCTCTTTAAGTGACCGACTAGTCTCGATAACGGACCGCCTTGAAGAATAAAAAGGTTAAAAGTTAGTCAGAGTTACATAATGCTTTTTCTTTTTCTCTACTGGGACCAAAATAAATATGAACTAATGACTGAAACAGAAATTAAATAACCATGTTATCCCCCTTACCTGATCTCATCTGAGGCTGTGCTGTCATCTGCACATTCCCAGAATTCATTACCACTCTTTTGCAGGCCGGCATCAAGGAACTCTCCAGTGGATTTAAGCAGCATCCCGGCAATGTCACTGCAAAGAGCAGAATAGTCCTCGGTGTCATTTAAATTACGATCACATGTAATGATTCCTCTTTAACTTCAAACATTGTGAGCTTTCCCTTTAACTTGAATGAACAAAGAAGCATCTTTTTTAGTTTGTTTTGCAGGTAAGTGACTGACCAGAAAAGCTTGCCAGACTGGGCCTCCCCTCCACGGATGTAAGGAGTGATGACCTTGGTGAAGTTCCACTCTTCCTCTAGCAGGTTTTTTAAGCTGTGAGAGGCCTGAGGCAGCTGCTGCAGCATCTGGATCCAACTGTGCATGTAGTCAAAGTACACCTAAACAAAGAAACAGCGACAGTTAGATAAACACAACTTGCATTTAAATAACACATACAATCATGAGACTTTCTCTCCAAAAACCAAACACTTTTAAACTCTGTAACTTGAAGTGGAGGAGAGAGAAAGGTTATGATCTCACCTCGAGCATCTTGTGAAGGTCTTCTTCAAACTCATCAATATTGGCATTTGTCTGTAAGCCCTGAGCATCAGTCACAACGCCACGCAGCATGAACTGATAATACTGCTTCATCAGAAGACCGCCTTTAAGAACCTCCTTACACTCCCGCACCAACTGCAGAGCGCAAACAACACATGTAAAAAGTTAATAAGCCCTTATATATGAAATACCTCCTGTTATACATCACTGTCTTCAAGAATAGTCCTGACCAGTAAAGTGGTAACAATAGTTATCTCAATATATTTTTCTATAGAATACAAAATTAACCATTTATTTGACCATCTATACAGAGGGATTACACAAAAATACTTGGGCAAGTAGCAACCAAACAAACAACAAAACAAACAATTTTTGGAAAGTACACATATAGGCTACTGGTTCTAACAATAGTGTATGTGTGAACAGGCCATGCCATATGACTGGTGTAAAAATAAGCATGCAATGGAACTAAGATAAACTCTAAATTCTAACGCTAAAGTTTGTGTTTCAACAGCTGCTTGCCTGTTTGATACTGAGCAGCGAGGGCTCTCCAGCAGGCCTCTGTTCAAGTCGCAGTTTAAGGCATTCGTGAATGACGTTGAGAAGGACTCTGCACAGCACGAGGAACGCTGGCCGGAAGGATGGGAGGTCCATGTCCAGTAAATCCTCCCAGGAAACCTGGTCTGCTCTGAGCTCTGGGTCAGACGGACCACTGCAGGACACATGGCGCGAAAGCTCTGGCAGGTAATCACTGTACATCATGGGGTCTGGGAAGTCTGCAAACTGTGGGTGGAAGATCCGGGGAAGTTAATTCAGCATGTCTGCGAGCACCATAGCCGATTATATTAACAGAGTCATCAGGTGGCTTCATAATAAATTCTAATAATAATAATAATAATTAATAACAAAAATAGGATTGAAACTGTGTTTTCATTGCTTGATCTATCATTACTGTCCAATCTCAGATATGAATCTGCAAAGATTCTTTAAAGCTGCATCCCTTTTGGATTACACGGTATAGTTTACATTGCGGAAAAAATCTTTGACTAGATCTAGATTTGAGCAAATATATATATATATATATATATATATATATATATATACACATATATATATATATATATACATATACACACACACACACACACACACACACACACACACACACACACACACACACACACACACACACACACACACACACACACACACACACACACACACACACACACACGTATATATATATTTCACATTCCTCGTACATTTGCGAGTGGAGGTAAGTATCTGAACCTTCCTAAAATGCTCTATGAAATGGTCAGAGCGCCCCATTTCCAACACCCAGATGAGCTGATGACCCATTGCAATAAACTCAATATAATAATCCTCTTGTGTTTACAAACCCTCCGTTTATAGCCCGGGCTTCTCGTTAGCTCCAAATGCTGTTTCCTCAAGTGCCTAATTAAATTACTGACATTTGCACTGCAAACATTGCAAGGAACTGTTGGACTGCCTTCACGCTCCACTTAACAGCAACGCCACACTGCTTTGAAAGCGTGCACCGTATTACCATTAGAACTGGAATTTGACACAAAACATATGTTTTTCTAAATAAAGTAGCACCAACGTAGGAGCACATTGCATTGCACCAGACATATTACTGCTGTATGTGATAAATAAACCTGAAATGTTGTTTGACAATTCAGTGTCTACTTATAACACGGATTTTGCTTTAAATACACTTCACCTCATATTCTACAGAGTGCCCTTGTTCTTGCAAATTGAGTGAAGAGTACTGCATCTAGTCTCGACTGTTAAGCAACACAACATGCTTCAGGCTCCATGATTGCTTTGATAAATCTGAAAGTGAAATCAGCTTGCTGAAAAAGAATTCAGTCGATGATCTTGGATCGTTATATTGTCCACAAGGAAATGATCCAACAGCAAAACAGTAAAACAGTAAAACAACAAGTCAACTATCGACTAACAGATTATTTAAGCATTGGTCAATAGGGTGCATTTTGATGTATACGTGTTCTTATTTTTTACCTTTATTTATTTTTAATAGCTTTAATAGAACATCTTGAAGTCTCCCTGGAGAAAGAAACTCATTAGTTTGTATGTTGTGTGTGTTCATGTGTCAGCACAAGACTACTGAGAAGAGAAGTCTACGTGTACTTCTACATGGTTTTGATGCCACAGCACAGCCAGATAAATTAACTTTTACTGACTTACCTGTAATAATGCAATTAAGTTCATTTGAGTTAGTTTACCTTTTGTTTTAGATAGGGTTAACACAAAATAATTATTGAGAATAAATGATGGTTATCATACTTGTGTGCAGTTAAAGAAATGATATCCTCACCTCTAGTGCAGGAGTGTGGCGGAGCAGCGCTGCTCTGGACCTCTGAAGAGAGCGGTCCATCAGTTTGTGCAGTCTGAGGATCAGTTTACGTAGTCCCATCTGTTTTAGTGCTTTATCCACAAATGGTCTGTAGATGGCTGTAGGGCAGAATACTCCTCCCGCAATCATTTCTGCACTCCCTGCAGTAGCAGTAGGGAGAAACTCCTCTTCTGACAACAACCGGGAAAATTTAGGAGTCAGGGAGGGAGACAACTCTCCCTCTGCTAAACGTCCCAATACCCCCTCCTCCTCCTCCTCAGCATCCCTGTCCTCTGCATCGCTTTCAGCTGTAAAAGTGGCTGTCGAGTCATTCTCCTCATCTTCCTCATTCTCCTCTTCTTCATTGCCACGGGAGCTGCGAGGTGAAGGGATCTCAAAGACAGGCCACCCAATACGGGATAGATCATGGAGGCCCAGCACAGTGGCCATAACGCGCAGCTTCTGGTTGAGGTCCTGGGTGATATTGAGCCACAGACAGAGCGCCTGCACCCTGCCCTGGAAGTCTCGTGCTGCATACTTTTCATAGTCCTTCTGCAGGGCCTGCAAAGAGGGGTACAAAGCTTCCACAGACTCCAGCAACTCAATAACACGCTTCACCTGCTCAAATGCAAGCCGCTGGCGCTGAAGGTGCTCCCTGCAATCGGCGCCAGAGGCCAGAGGCTCTGCTGCATTCATCGCTGGTGGGGGGAAGGCGCTAAAACCCCAGGGATCTACTCCACAGTGGTTGGTCTCTGCTGCAGCAGGCTCCCTCTCCTCTCCACAGACTAGATCTGGCACACTCTGATAATCCTCCAGAATAGTTAGAGACCCTGAAGAGTGGGCCCCTCTCAGGCTGGCATAGTTGACCTTAAAGTGCTGCACCTCATTGATGATGTCCGGGATGGCCTGGCGGGCAGTGAAAAGAAAAAGGTCTTGGTCACCGGTGGAGCGTCGTGCATGCCAAGCCTGCAGCTCCAACCAAATGACCTCGTTGTTGTGGCCCATGAAGGCCATGTTCTCTAGGCCTCTCTGCTCCTTCTCCTTCCTCTTGGAGGACATAGATGTGAGCTTGAGCAGCAGCTGCAGAGTTTCAAAGAACTTGAGGCGGTCGGCGGGACAGTCTGTCCTGGAGGTCTGTCGGTGGGTCCGGACAATATGGGGCATAGACACAGGAAGTTTGCAACTGCTGCAGCCCAAGCTCAAGTAATGCTTCCTGGGATCCATGTTGAGGGAACCAAAAGGGCTCGATTTTGACAGTGGATCCAGCATGAAGGAGCCTTCAAAAGTCTTCTTGTGGTCCCTCTCCGTGGAGCGCTGTGTTGCCCTCTGCTTCTTGCCCTGCTTGTAGCTGTGCTCCTCAGGGGGCTCTGCTGGCTTGAGAGTCTCTTTTGGAACAGGTGGGGTGACATCCACTGAAATAAACACAGAAAACACACACTCCCAGTCAGGTCAACGTATGTAAAAAAGGTAAAACATATTTAATAAAAAAGGATTTCCATTCAATCGAATAGACTTATTAACTTACCCTTGTTGGGAGAGCGACCGGCACTCCTCGCCTGGTTGTTTCGTTGATGTTTGCCAGACATGCGTTTTACCTGGCGGGAGGTATAAGGAGGTGTTGTGCCATACAGAACTTCCTCTTCCTCGCTGGGACTATCCCAGGATTCATCCACCTCAGAGTTCTGTTTGGATGCATCTTCCACTGACTTGGCCGGCCTGTTTTTTATTTAATGACATTGTGGCAAAAACAGACAAACTATCAACATGGGCACTGTTACCTGGAAGAGATGTTAACATTGTGAACCTATTTCAGTCGTATCATACCAAACCAAAGAAATGTGTGTGCAAGGTCAAACAGTGCTGGGTTGTTTGTACCCATAACAGAGTGTGCAGCAGATCTCCTCTAATGCGACGGCAAACAGGTTGCTAAACTGCAACTAGACTGAATGTCTGCTGCTACCTATAGCAGACTGACGAGTTGTCTGTCCTTTGGAGCCTGACTGGCTGCCCTCCCAAATGTACAGCAGCAAGTGAGTACAGCATGAACACAGCCGTCCACGCAGGATAATAAGCTGTGGCTTCTCTACTGGCACCCTCTCTTGGTGTAGGTAAACATATTGGCTCAACCAGAGAGGGAGAAATAGTAACCCTCATTAACTTGGTCTGCTAAGTCATCAACTACGCTGCACAAGTCAAGATTTCATGGAGCACTGAGACTCAATCACAAGCGGTGTGGAGAAGTTGTTAGACCGTATGCAAACAGTGTGTATGCAAAACAACAAGTTACGTTAATGTGTTTAGAGTAAATCTTGAGCAACAATGAGGATGTGAACATCATGGCTGCTTAACAACATTCTGCTTGTGAATTTCAGATCATAAAAAGGCAGAATATATTGCATCTAGCTCTGCAGAAAGCAAACACTACAATCACTTGAAACATTTCATTCTGGGGAAAAAAGAAGAAAGCAGAGAGTGCAACCAGCGCGCCTTTCCAGATTACAATGTCAGAGCTTTGTTCCCTAATGCCTTGCTGAGGGGTTTTTAACAGGATTAGAGAGAAAGGTTGGAAGGTCTGACCCCGGCAACAAAAACAAAAAAAAGAAAGAAGAGGAGGGGCATGAAAATGGGCGTTCTAAATGCTGGTCGCCATGTGTCCCTCCATCGATCATCTGACTGAAAGGCATTCCCCAACACGCGCCTGTTTGCGTCTGTGCAGGCGGAGTTGAAAGGGGCACACTCTCGCTTGGGGAGTGTGTGTTAAATGAGGGAGGTTAATCTGGAAATCACTTGCTTAAGCTTTTCAAGGAGCCACATAGAGAGGGAGACCTGACTTCTATTGCCCATCTGCCCCACTGCAGAATCTGTCCCTATGCACACGCACATGGTCCCCTGGGAGCAGCAGTGGAACTACACGCGAGGCAGACAGACACCTGCTGCAAATCCTGCGACTATAGATGCAATAAGATTCCAGATGCAACCAAGACTTCATGATCGAAACATACTGAAAGAATAATCTCAATAGCACAACCATCGTAACCACGACAGTCTTGATATTACAGAATAACTCTTGCGTGAAAGAACACTGGTGCCTTTATGAGTGTATTGTATGGGAAACTGTGAAGGGGCTTGTTCTGCAGAAGCAGGACACGACAGTGATCTTTTCAGTATGCAGGCGCAAGAACGGCACAGTAAGCAATTGGTGTGTTGCAATAAGGCTTTAGCACAGCAACAACAGGCAAATTGCTGTGCTTTTGCAATGCCAAAATCAAGATGAAGAAGGTATCAGGAAATTGCATAGAGAGAGCAAAGACAGTAAAAGCCATCAACCTCCTACTGCATTAATCACAAATATGATCAGATTGTGTGCACATTTGTGAACATCTCAAAGCGTACCTGGGTCTGTGTGGAGGACAGAAATAGCACATGCACGGGAGAGGGAACAAGACCAAGTTTTTTTTTTTTTTTTTTATACACCTCCCTACGCAGAACAGATGACCAAATCACTCAGGAATGACAGCGGAACCAATGACGCCATCGCTGCTGGTTGTTTGTTTGGTTGCCATGACACACTTCGAGCACAGATTGTGCTGCTACAGAAAAAGACTGATCATTCATCATCTGAATTATTTTTTTCCTAAAATCTACTCGCAGGCTGCACAGAGAAAGTTAGTGGCCTGCGTTGCCCTGCAGTTAAACATACTAGCACTATGGTCTTCAAGCTGTCCCTGCCTGGCTGCCACTAGTGAATTATCACTGCAGATGGCGTCTGGCTGCTCTCAATGGCTCATCTGATGGCTCATTGGGGCTCCAATAAAGGCCAGTGGAATGCTAGAGCCCCTAGGCAGAAACACTGAGTGCATAATAAACAGCACAAAATCGAGGGTCTTTTCTGTATAGCGACTGAAGCAGTGATACGAAGAGCTGCCAGAGTCAGGGGGGCCTGACCTTTGACACCAACCATCCACACTATTGTACGAGGAAGGGGCACTCTATTGTATAGTTGTGACACGTGGCCTGTGAGGCCCACAGCTGAATAGCACACAGCTGGTTAGTGAGCACACTTGCTCACAATACCCAAACTAAAGGGGATTTTTTTTTCAGAGAGGAAAAGGAGGAGAAAGGGGGCCAAGGTTTTGTAAGAGCACACTCTCTACCAATTAGATCATGCTGGCATGACTGATGCTGGGTAGGCTAAATCCAGATTGTGATTACCCCCCCACTGTAAAAAGGATGTGTCTTAGTCTTATGGCTACTAATTTCAGCCCAGGGTTAACTGGTAAAGCAATAGGAATAAAAAAGCTGTGCACATGTAAATCTCAACGGAAGTGTAGCTCATACTTACAAAAGTATGCATCTCCTATTTACCAGGGATAAACAGGCAGAGCTCAGTTGATACAGCGATCAGAATGTGTGCCGTAGGCTGACAGAAGTAAAAAACAATTAACACAATGTACTTGACCCCACCCTTCTCTGGAACAGTGAGACATTGCCAGAAGTAGACATCCAAACCTCTGCTTTATGCAACTGTGAATATGTACATGCACAACAGAGGAACTTGCTTCTGCAGGGCATGATACTATACGCAAACAGACACTTTATTCTAAAACGCTGTTGTGCTTACTATCTTGCTTTAAAATCACTTGACATCAGGGAATATCCTCAGTCTAAGAAAAGACATAGTCTTTACTGTAGCAGTGGAAGTGCATTCCATTAACCACAACAAGTCACATGATGTAAATGTATCTAAATGTAGACACTGATTGCAGACTGTGGGAGGCAGCACGAGGTAAATGGTGTAATGACATGTTTTTCACCTAATGCCACTTGCATCATAAATGCAGTGCATGCAGCAGTCTGCTCCACCTATGAAAGTTAATCTGAAACTGTAGTCACAAGCAACGCCTTTGCCAGTTTCAACGTGCATCTCAGTATTTTGCATTAGTGCACATCATAAATGCCAAATCAAATAAATGATCAGTTGCCTTTCCTGACCTCCTCTATCGTAATGATTTAACTCCTGCAGCGTATGAATATCATCAACTAGCATAGTTTTAGTAGATATAAAGATCCTATTGTTTAAAAGGAAATGACAGATGAGAGTGACAGCATGTGAGAGCAGCACTAATCTTATTAAAGCAGGTGTGGGCAGAGACAGGATGCAGTTAGGAAATGCTAGAGGACGGTCCATCTGTACCGCCTGTGCTGTTGGCAAATGCAGGCATTAATGAGTTCTCCCCATGAGCGTCTCTGGGGCTCCAGGCAGCTATCCTCTGCGCACTGTTCACCACATCCTGAAATCTCTGGAATGCATCTGAGCCACAATGTCTTCAGACTGACTTTGAGAACAAGACATTATTGACAAAGGACCTCTGTACTTGCTAATGATAGCGCTCAATTGCCAAGCAAGCACATAACTCATATTTCTCAGAATAGTTTGAAACAACCTCACATTCAGTGTTAACACTCATCGAGGTGGATAGAAGGATCCGTCTGTTACGAAGACTAAAAGACAACTAATTGTTGCATGTTGTGAGGCATGACATGCAGTCTGAACACAACAAAGGTTGAACTAATGTTGTGTTCCAGAGAACTATGCAGCCTATGGTATATAAGCTCTATTGCTTAAAAATGGTCCAAGTTTTGTAGGTTTCGAAACCCATTACTATAGAAAAGGTAACTCAAACAAATTCTCAGGCAGATCCACATTTAGGCTCACTGACAGCATATGCTTTCTAGTAAAAACACTGCCAAGGCTCTCCAGAGCTTGTTTTACCTTGCACCACAAACTTGGTAAACACACTAAACATGAAAAACAAAACACATAATTAATCTCCAGTAATCATGTCAACTTGTGGTACATGTTATTTCCAGCAATAGCATTACTCAGTATTTATCTTTATGCAACAATGCAGGAAAGCAAGGACCAGTATTGCACAATCATGCGAGCTGTTTGTGGGTCCACTTCGGACTGAGTGGCCACAACAAGGGTGCAAGGGAAAAACAACAGGCTGTTACTTAAATCAATATGAAATAGTCGATTAAAAACAAGGTATTTGCTCCAAAACCAGATTTAAAGCAGACGTAAGAGCTGATCCAAAGAGATAAGTGCCTTCAAAATCACTCGCTCTGCAGACAGACGACTGCATGCTGAGGAGAATGGAGGAGAGGGGAAGACATAACAGCAGATTCCTGAGGGTCTGTCGCCAGCAGTCAGGGGCAAACACTGCGATAGGAGACGTGCACATATGACAGAAACATCTTATGACTGTCTGTATGCATTCCCCTGCGAGATTTCAGAAATGTATTGTTCAGTAACCTTGTCATCTGAGCACTAAGCATACATACATCATGATGAAACATTTGCTGCAGCACATACAATTTTAAATGCATTAAGTGTATATTGTACACAATCTCCGAGGTCATATCATGATTCAGCAGAAGAGTGCGAGACAACAACACGAGCGCCAAGTCTAGCTAGATGTATAACAATAACAGTGAAGCAACATGCTAGCCGAGGCAAGCGAAGTTTGTGCTTCGGTGTTATATTGAAATGCATGGTCTGGCATACTCAAATAATCAACAACACACTTTCTAGTCCACTTTACGAGTCCACGCTGCAAAACGTATCGAGCTTCAGCTCGGTCCGTTTCTGTTGGTGAACTTGCGGAGGAACAATAAAGTGTCAAGCGACAGCTAATAGTAGATGTTAGCTAGCTTATTCCCTGACATGTTGCACAGCGGTTGATAATTTTTTGTAAATGTTACCTTATCATTTGGCGAGCATTTTGCCTTTCACTCTAGCAACCGAAAATCTGACGAGAAGATAATATCTGCAGCAAAGTACGCCTAAAATTTTTACTCCAAAAAGTTTGCAACTCCACTGTTGCAAATGCAGTAACTGCACGCCTACCACTATTTGACAGGAAGTCGACTTCTAAGAGATGCGCAAGCGCTCCCATAGAGCCGACTACAGTGTCACGTTCAGCTCCCTATTTGGCAAGTACGAGGTCCTGATGGTGTAGTGTCTGTTCAACAAATTCGCATACCTGCTGGGCTTGTTACGATCCGGAGGCTCCATAGCAAAGCAGTGGCTTCTTGTTCCTATCCGTGCATGGACTAAACCATGTCTAAGCGATATCAGACAGACTTTGCACCGTTAAATCTTTGCAAGAGAGGCGGATTATTGTCTCTTTGAAACACTTTCTATCCGCCGGCACAGTTGACTCTCGCTTGTGCGTATGCCGTCGCCATCTTTCCAACGCTCATTGAAGAGGAGTGCCACAGTCTTGCATTACTACGGCAACTCGGATAGGTCATCTACGGCCATAACTATGCAGGGCCCCAGTGCTTGTTTCTAACCTCAGAGTACAGTCACAGTGAATCAGTTATCATATGATTACCTCTTGACTGATATGATGAATTGTCATACTTTAAATCACTTGTTACAGTGCTGTGGAAAATGCAACATGCTACAAATGACTGCAGGGGATCATTTGAGTTAATTATCAATGACAACCTAGTTTGTAGTTGTCTGTGGGAGACTAATTTTAGATGGCCCTTCACCTTCAATAATAAAATAATACTACAGTAAATCAATATGACATGTCAGTCAGGGGCCCATTGTCATGTGCAAAAACGCCCTGTCTAAAGTATAATGAATTAGGAATTTGCTAAGAGTGAATGTAACCGGTGGCCCATTGCCAGATTCATCTGCTGGACCCCTATGTATCCCCTCGTTTTTAACCTTCAGTGAATTGCATGCAGTATTCCTATGCTGTAACATTACAACAGCCCATGCATTATGGGGGTTCTGGGGGCCCCTGGTGGTCTTGTGACAGTTGTCCACTTGGGTTTTCATCCGCGTTGAAGCTACATTACAACAATGTTTACATTTATGACATACATGTAACAAATATTCTTTACATATTTGTTCTCAAATTATTATTAACTAAATGTTATGTGGTGACACTGAAATGTACCTAAAATCATGTGCAAGTGTTAGGCACAAATGGCTTATCTGTAAAAAGCATAGTTAACTGTTAAAAAGTGCACAACTGTTAAAAAGTGCATAGTTAACTGCTAATAAATGTATAATAAAGTGTATGCATTAATTTTAATGAAGCAGCAAAAAAAAGCTTACTTAAGGTTCATTGAGATCATGAAGTAGCTACAATCAGGTCTGAACAATAACCTTATTCTGATCCTAATTCAATTTTAGATGCTCCACCAAAAAACCTTTGAAAAAGGGACTATAAAATAACACTTAGTGCTGTTCTTTTAATTTCCTAAGAAACACCTTCAGTTAAACAACAAAACAAAAAAAAACACATTTTGACATTTCTGACTTTGTAAAATGTTATTTTAATACACCTATACATTTTTGCTAGTAAACAAGTAACTTTCTGGACCAACTCTCACACCCACTCAAAATTCCACTGAGCCTACAAGTAAAACCTTGCCAAAATGACACGGTAATATCACAATAAAGATTCAAGAATAACTCATCAAAACTCTATCTACAGCAAAAAAATATGCACAGATCGTGTGCATGTGACGTCACGCTTATTTCCCAACCCGGAAGTCAGCCATGTTGGTTGTATACACAACCAAGACTGCGGCCGTTCACGTGTGAATTGCTGCAACGCTTCGTAATTTTCTTTGTATTTAAACGTCTAAGATTGAAAGAAAATGCCAATCGTGTGCGCAGTGTATAATTGTGGTAATAACGCTACTCGTGACCCAGAGAAACGGTTCTTTAGATTTCCTAAAATCATCAAAAACAACGATCCACAAAAGAGGGATGAATTACTGTCTACCGAACACCGTAAACTGTGGTTTAGCAACATAACTCGTGAGGATTTAACAGAAGAAAAAGCACAATTCACCCGTGTGTGGCGTCCACTTTATATCTGGTAAGAGCTCATGCTAAAGCTATGTTTTCAATGTTTACGTTAAACATTTGTGCTTATGATATACCCGAACACTGTAAGACCATACTTCTCCATATCGCTGACTGGTAAATAAGGCACTTTCTTTACATGTGATGGCAGCCATTTGCTCTTTTCTTCTATGCATGTTTTTGTTTTGCTTATTCTTGAGACTACTTCACTTGCGAAAAGCAAAGCACCAATGTGAGAACATGCTTCGCTTAATCCAGCCATACAATCACAGTGTGCGAGGATAACATCGCCGCTCTTCTCACTCACAAACCACGGCTTGAGCGGTGTATCTCAAGCTCTTTGAGAGTGATTTACATGGGCATGGACGAGCACCATGTCATCTTTCACTGGTTCGGTAAGAAGACTACCAACCCTATAAGCATCTAAGCTCTTGTATGCCTTCATTTGTGCGTTGGTTGCCCACAACGTTTGTAGCTCAAGGTAGTTCACAATATCCGCATATTCAATCGGCGGTAATGAATCTAAATCCTCAATATAATCCGACGGCTTTAGCGTGTACGGGTCACGGCTGCAAATTTGGACTTTTTCTCTGAATCTTGCCTTTGCAGAGGACTCCAGAGAGTCAAAATACTTTGAAGAAGTCGGAGTTGTATTGTTGTTGTTGTTCGCTTTAGACGCCATTGTTGATTTGTTTTCCAACCAACATGGCGTCGCACGCATACGTCACACAGTTTTGTCACATGTTTGCACACTACCATGCAGTTGCTTCAGTAAAAGTGATACTACAGTTCAAAAATACTAAAAATCTTACGTAAGTAAAAGTACAAAAATATTAGCATCAAAATATACTTAAAATGTATTATGCACAATGGTAAATTTCAGAATTATATAATATATTACTGGTGATGCATTAATGTGTACATGACTTGGTTAGGCACATTTTAATTACTTCATATACTGCTGGGTATCTCAACCTATAATAACATATAATTTATTTCTTGATTTATATTTTGTATTGATAATCTAAATCTGCAAAGTAATTAACTGAAGCTATTCAATCAATGTAGGGGAGGAAAAGGTTCAATATTTGCCTCTAAAATGTAGTGGTGTAGAAGTATAAAGTGGAAATACTGAAGTAAAAATACCTCCGAATTGTACTTAAGTACAATAGTTACATTCCAAATATTGGCATCACATATGCTGCTAAATGACTACCCCGAAAGACACCCGAAGGAGTAGGCCTATTTCATGTATTATTCCTAAAGTATATATTAAGGCATCTTTCATCATGATAGGTCAGCTCTTCCTGAAGCCACCTGTCTCTCCACACGGGGCGTTTCATCCTACATTTTGCTAATCACTATATTTGGTTACAAAACAACAGGCGAGGACACAGTGACAATAGCTGTCTGACGTTTTCGAGAGCTTTGAATTGAAACTGAAAGACGTCATAGCTGAATACCCGGGAGGAGAGGAAGTGAAACTCTTACGTCACACGGCCTTTGTCGCCACCACATCACTTGCTGCCTTCAGTGTCATTTGAAGCTTGTAAAAACGAGAACTACATTCAGTAGACTTGAACTTTTGTGAAATATCCTATGCCTCATAGAAAAATGCAATGGTAGATTAACAGTTACGTAGTTGTATAATTTTTAGAAATCTGGCCCCAATTAGATTTTCTTTTGCAGCCTAAAATAGCGACAGAGAGAAAGGAGCGTAGCCTCGAGCAGGGTTGTGCGTGCATTTTTAAACTAGATTCTAATTAGATTTTTTTTTGTAAAGTTGTCTCACATCAGCACTTGTCTGCACAAGACGTCCCAGACGACCACAACTTCGCAAGTGGAGTAGCCTATCACACGGAGGCTCTCAGCTTCTTGTGTCAAACTACTTTTCTTCTCCTCCAATAACGTCGATATTTCCGACTGCACCTGAAAGCCTCAAAAGACATAGCCGGTTTCGCAGAGGGGGAAGAGAATCCTAATTTTGTTTTGTCTGTAACAACATCCCTCTCTTGATGATAGGCCTTTATTTCGGTAATAGAAAGCGCGAGGCGAATACATTAGTAACGTTAGTTTAGTATTATATTTATTTAAACCCGTAACGTAACACCGAGGTATAAAATGCTTCAGTCTCTAGCCAGCAATTCGTGTGTGCGGTTGATACAGAGTCACAAATCGACGTGGTATTTTGTGTCTTTAGTCTTGGGGTATGTCCTTTATCTCATATTCGGCGCTGTTGTCTTTTCTTCGGTTGAGCTGCCTTACGAAGACCTTCTGCGGCAAGAGCTGAGTGCCATTAAAAAACAGTTCCTCCAGGAAAATGAATGTCTATCCGAGGAGCGTCTGGAGCGGTTTCTAAAGAAAGCCCTAGATGCTAGTAATTATGGGGTCTCCATCCTCAATAACGCCTCAGCTAACTGGAACTGGGACTTCACCTCTGCGCTGTTTTTTGCCAGCACCGTGTTGTCCACCACAGGTAAGTTTTGGTCACCGCCGATAGGCAGTCAGGCTGGACAGTGTGGGGATGCTGCAGCCGACCAGGTGTGCAGAATAAGATAGAATATGTTTTTCAACCAGCATAAGTGTTAAGTGAGCTCCTGTTTTGGCAAACATCCTTTTGTCTGACCTGTAGGTTACATGAGCCACTACTAGGCCATACACACATGGCCTACTGAATTTAAATGAGCAGGTTGTGGAAACTATAAATATGTCCTGCAGAATGTGATAATTGTATGGTAAATAAACAAATTGTCATTTTGATACGTATTGCAATACTACTTTTCCCAGTAATTCAACCTGGCCATAAAGCTGTTTGCATTTGTAACTCTGGTTATTTAGGTACTGAAGCCATGCATTTCATTTATGTTGGCAGAGTGAACACTACCTTGCAGTCAGTACATCCTTTGATAAATATAACATTAAATGAGCAGCCTTCCCGCACAGTATATTGCTGTATTCCATATAGAAGCAGTCCTGTATCCAGTTGACATAGACACTGTCAAGTTTGTGTGCTCAGAAGCACACAAACTTGACAGTGTCTATGTCAACATCATCACATTCATTTACCCCCAGTCAACCATATATTATAATTTACAGTAGGCAAAGCCTTCAAACAATTAGTTTGGTATTTGCACATTTTTGCACGACACTGTGTTTTTTCTGTTAACTAGCATTGCTGAAAAGGTCACGGTTTGCAGACGTCAGTGAGGATACCTGAGGAACTTTAGTCAGACCACATAGCAGCAGTTATCTCGGAAGTTTCAACATGCACGATTGTGGTGATACCACCTACTTAAACTTTTCCTGTGTGAGTCTCAACAAAATGAAGTTGATGTCTAAACAGAGACCTGTAGACAAGACATAGCTCTGACTCTTTCTGATAGTTTTTCAAACCTTTTGCTTTTATTAATCACAAAGGGACTTTCCGAATAGGTTTGTCACTCATTTCTTCCCACCAGCTATGATAAATCAAACACCTGCTGTTGATTGTTGTTGGATATTTTCTGTTACCTTTGTTACTCAACTGTTACGACAGATATACTAGTTCCAAAATACAGTACCCAGCACCATGACTGCATTACCTTCAATTCTCAACCGAGGAAAAAGGAACAGGAACCAGTGTTAAGCCGTACATCGATCTTATTCGCAACAGAAGAAGTTACATTTAATTTAATGTATACAAAACAGAAGCTGAAAGGGAATTGTTTGGGATCACAGTTCCTCATTTTTTAACGCTCTTGTTAGGTCCACTTCACGTGAACATGTTTGTTTTTTCTGTAATACCTCCTTCACGCCAACATTTCATAACTTTAGGACTGTTCTCAGCAATCATCCTCTCTCTGCCTGTAATTGCTTTAATTGAGCCTGCACCTTGCTTATTGTCCGTTCCTCTGTTTAATGACTCTTATATTAAAATTGTGACTGTTTCTGTTAATGCTATTTGATTACTCTGATGACACTGGGGGGTTGCTTCTAAAAGGACATGTATGCTCAGGAACCTACTCTGAATACAAATTAAGTTTTTAAATAAGAAAAACTGAATGAGACTCGTTTACCCATATTCATTTTCTGTCCTATTTGTTTTCCTAAAGGATATGGTCACACAGCACCACTGTCAGATGGTGGGAAAGCCTTCTGCATCATCTACTCAGTGATTGGTATCCCATTCACCCTCCTTTTCCTCACTGCTGTGGTGCAAAGGATCATGGTTTTCAGCACACGGAGTCCAATCATGTACATCCACAGGCGCTGGGGCCTGTCCAAGCCACTGGTGGCCATCGTTCATGCCGCTGTGCTCGCCACGTTGGCCGTCTCTTGCTTCTTCCTCATTCCCGCCGCCATCTTCTCAGCACTGGAGGAGAACTGGAACTTCCTGGAGTCCTTCTACTTCTGCTTCATTTCCCTCAGCACCATTGGCCTGGGTGACTACGTACCTGGAGAAGCCACTAATCAGAGGTTCAGGGAGCTCTACAAAGTGGGCATCACTGGTGAGTGGAAATGATGTATTTGGAGCTATTTCCATGGCAAGGATTTAGCAGCTGTAAGGTCCATTTTCATCCTTTTTGAGGTGTTTTTTATGCTACTCCTAATGTGAGTATCATATATCATTGTCAAATTACATGCTGTGAGCCAAAACATATTATGGAGGAAACAGTACACAGCAGTGGCATTGTTAGTCTGTATTTCAGGATATCATTTCTCATAAACTCTAACACTTCCTGTTCCAAAGAGGATATACTGCTTGCTTAGTTTGAACTGGAAGACCAGGAAGCAATCCAGCAAATAAAACCATAATAAATAATATATCATTTGCACTACACTTTGTCACATATAGTATAGTGATAATCTAAATGTGTTAAAGGTAAATAGTTCCTATGTCTCAGAATAAATGTTGTAATGATTTATGAATGTGATAATATCACATATGGCATGTTTTATGATGAGGAACTTTGATCTACCTGGGTGTGACGCAATCAGCTGGGTCTTTAGTGAAAATGTATGTTAAAACAATGTGTTGTATCATGCGCAGTATGGTAAACACATGCTTAAAAGTTCTAAATACACAGACAGGATTCAGATATAATTGTTTCCTTATTTGTAATTTCAAAAACACATTCATAAGACTTAGCTTAACCCTGAGTAACAGGTTCCTGTTTAAGATCTAGCTTGTGTTGCTTGTATAGTATTAGAGGCGTTATCTCAGTTTGACTTCAAACCTCGTAATATAACTCAGTTATTGCACTATACAAGCTTTGGGTTATAGACAAAAGGAGGTGCGGTGTATAGTTTCACCTGTCAGATACAGTAGGAACTATATAGCTATTGATACGCTATAATACCGCTATTAAACTAAACTAAACAAAAAAAAAAAGCAACAAAAAAAAGTATTCACACGGTCATGGAAATTGTTACTACAGGAAGCAGATATTCTGCAAGAAGACTGTGCCTGTGTAGCTCATTAAAAGGGGTTCAGCTGCAATATCTGCACCTTTTTCTAGACTTTAGATATTTCTGAGCTGCTGTTTGCTGCTGACAAAGCAACATTTTGAATTATTTTTGCTTTTTCCATCCTTTTTAAAGGCCTGACAAATTAAGACAAAATAATGGAGAAAAACTGAGCCATGGCCTAATGGAGAGCAGCAAGGCATTGATTGCATTTTCTGGGTGACTGTGCAGCTTCCTGTCAGCACCACTGTCGGATAATAATGACTAGAATTGAAAAATAAAGTCAAATTCAATTTAAACCCATGCACTCTTGACAAGCTGTGAGTGTGCATGAATGTGTGTGCGTGGGTCTGTGGTACGCACCCGCCAGAGAGATGTCATTCTGTAGGAACAGAGTGTGTCAGTCTGTAGGAGGAGAGAAGGCTCTGACAGAATCCATTTGTTTGCACAAATAAAACCAGACACATTAGTAGAACTTCCTCTGTGAAGAATATCGGAAGTGGCATTGCTATCTGCAAAACATTTGTTGCTTTTAAACAGAAGAGCACGACACAATTTGCCACACGTAATGAACAATTGGTGTTCTTTGATGAAGAGTTCCCATTTATGTTTGTCTTCATTTTGCCAGTGCGCGGTGACAAGCAGTCATTGCTTTTGTGATTTGCATTTAAGGTATAGCATTATTCTGTGTTCTGTGATACTCCTACTTTTTATGTAAGTATTAGTATAAATTGCAATAGTGCTTATACAGTAGTTGTATTACAAACACCCTCTAGACACTCCCTGGTTTGCTGGGGGGTTTCAGGGGGATTTATTATGTTAAATGCTGCCAAAGATGGTTTTCTTGTAGAAAGTGAAAGCCAGTCAGTGAAATATTTGACTGCAGGCACTGATCAGCAAACGTTTACTTGTAAAGGTGGGGGGTTTACAGCATTATCCTCCTCTCACCACTCAATAAAGCACACGCTCTGTTCTTGTTAGCATAGTTAGCTAGCCGCTGCCCTCTTGTGTCAGTGCATATAAACAACAGGTTTTTGGACGATGGTGTAGAAGTAAAGAATGAAAGAATTTTATTTCCAATAGAATGACTTACAGACATCATACTATATTTGTAACTGTATTATTAGTACAACATCAGCTGCCATAGTACAAAACAATCAGGTAAAATCCTACAGAGTTGCTGTTGTTTTTAATCACTGTTATGTTAAAACTTAAATCTAAAGGAATATTAAAGTGATTTCCTGTCAGGGTTTTAGAAAATGACTGTTTCTTTGTTTTTGATAAGGTGATATTTAATTATACTACACACTGCAGCTAATCACTTCTTGTAAACCCCTTTCCTTACTTGTGTGTTTGTCTCGTCAGTCTACCTGATCCTGGGTCTGATCGTCATGCTGGTGGTGCTGGAGACCTTCTGCGAGCTGCAGCAACTGAAGCAGCTGAGGAAGATATTCTACCTGAAGAAGGAGAAGCCGCAGGACCGCCTCTCCATTTTGGAGCACGACCATCTCTCCTTCACTACTGTGTCCAACAGATCCACAGTTTACACTGAGGGCAAAACGCAGCCGTTTGTTTGTGTTCCGACTCTGGCCTCCCCCAATGATGATCCCATGATCCAGTGAACATCGACAGAGCAAACATCTATTGAAGGATGAAAATATGAAAGTAGGGGGTTATGCACGCAACACTATAGTGGATAAAATGAGTAGATCATGAGTCTCAGCTGTAGGCATTCTGCAAATCTCAGCGCTGCGAACTTTAGTAGTAAAACTAGTTGAGACTGTTCAGATCAAGCAAACAATCTCGTTATCAAACCACAATACTGACAATATAGTGCTATGCAGGAGATAACATTTATGCACATTAATAAGGGAGTAATTAATACAACATAAAGTCATTGATAAAAGGAATGCCTTCTGCAGTATTTATGACTCACAGGAGATACGCTCCTTCATGATTTATAGCATATTTAGGAATATTTAAAAAAAGTAATTGATATATATATATAGGACAAGTCTCTGTAGTCTGTCAAACAAATAGAACATAAACACGATTGTATCTTATAAATAGAGATGCTTGACAGTTATGTAGAATGTACATATTCAGGTTAATGTTTTAAGATGTACAGTTCAACACCTGTTAAAGATGAGCCAAAGTGCAAAACATAAGAACAACTCAAATAATTAATGATCATTATTTGACAGGAACATTTGGTTAATGTACCATGACATGTTTTCTGGCCGTAGTTGTTGCAAACTGTTCAAAGTTTGTTGGTCTGACATGCTTTATTGGATTCTTTTCAATTGATTTCTTTAAAGGTTTTATAAAGTTTCAGCAGCCTGTGTTTCCATTGCATAGTGTGTCACATGGTTGAACAAAAGAGAGCTTGCAGTCGATCCTGAACAAAGAATGAAAACAAAAAGTGCCCAGAAGAAGATATCCTGAAACAATGACATTTTTTAATATAAAGTTTGGCTTAGGCTTAGTTAAAAACAATGTTTTACTCTGCATACAAGAACATAGTTTTACAGTCTCACTTTTGGCTCATCTTTATGGAGGTGTTTTTGGACTTCATGTTGTCACACATTTCATTGAGAGGGATTGTATTTCGTCCACAGACGTGTATTTTCTCAACATGTCGAAGTGCTATTTCATGGTTTTCCATGTGTGATGATAAGCACTATAATGTATTGATTTGTCTGAATGGCTTAATGTGTGCTGGACTGTTGGAGGTTAGCCTAGCTTAAAAAGGGAACCACGTTGTATTTTACTGTTAATAAAGAGAGCTCAGTTTGCACATGTACTGGAGCCAGGCAATAGTACAGATACAATTAACTGTTTGGGATGTCTCAAAAAGAAAAAGGGACATGATTCCAAAGACAAAACACAGGAGATATTTTTAAGGGAAGAGTAATAATGGTACTTTTGATGAATGTATATTTTTGACCTAAGGAAGGTTTACAACCTTTTAGTAGTAAGTAATGAAAGTCATTCTGTACTAGAAACAGTGCATTAGGGGGAATTTGAAACTATAATTCAATCAGGAGTGCAGCTGAAACGTTCCAGTTCTGGATTTAGATTTTGAGAGAGAATTTGGATATACACTTGCAAGTTTTGTATGACGATATGATTGCACTTCTCTGTGTATTTGAGAAAGCCATTTGTATCTGGAGAAAAGTACATTATTTCATGCCATTATCCGTCCTGTAATATTCTGTTTGCCGCAAATAGACACCCACACGTACAGTGTAGCATACTGCTGCAATGCAGGCTTATTTGTCATGTATACGTCTTTGTACATTTATTAGAAAGACATGCGTTTATTATGGATTTCAACACTGTCTCAGTCTCTGTGTGGAGCTGAAGTTCTGACCTCATCCTTCTCTGCTACATCGCCACATCAAGACACAGCCTTTTATGAAGAAGTCTTGAATGTAACCTTTTTTATGCCGTTTGCTACAGTGAGATTCAGAGCCTGACCAGAGTGTCGCATCACACCTCGCTGCTCTGCTGGCTCTGCTGGCTCTGCTGGCTCTGTTAGTTTAGTGGTGACAAGTTCATTTGAAACAGTGTGTCCAGGTGAGCAGGTGTCATGACCGCTTCCAAAATTAGCTTTGAATGTTACATCATCTGAGTTACTCTCTGATCTTTAATATTGTGTTTTAGAGATCAGTGGGAGTGTAGTTCTTTCTTTTCCACCAGCCTTGGCCTTCATGTGAACTGTGAAGCATTGCAACTGATCATATTGTCTGCTGAGAAAAAGGAGAACTTGATTTTTGACAAGCTAGGGTTTCTCTCTTACTGTAAGATGTTCCACTGTGTTGTAGATACATTAAATAGATTGATGTCAAGGCTTTTACCCTTCAGCGCTACTGTTTTCGGCAGTGCTTGTCGTGCACATACAGTTTGTCTTGAGGGTGAGAGCTGTGAAGTAGTTCTGTTCAGGGAGTAAATCTTGTGTCAAGGATTACAAATGGAAGCACATTGATATTATTTATGTATGCTGACAAACGTACCATGTTTGGAAGATTTCGAATCAAAGGTTTCTGTACATAAGTCTGCAGTTGTTGTGGTGCATACTTTAGATTCATGAGTGTTTCAGTGTCGCAATACAAATATTGTAATACAAGATTGCTATGGTGCAACGAGGTTTTCTGTAAAAGTCATTTTAGCATAAGAAGTGAATCCATGAAATGTAAAATATCACTGTGTCTTAAATAAAGTTTAAAGTGGTTTATTATTATTTAATCTGACTCTGTTGTTAATTATGTTTCCCCTCTGATATCCAGTCCTTCTACGTACATATGTGGGTAGGTCATGGGTGTTGTGTTCTGCTGTCTCTCTGCAGCAACAGTGTGATTTTATAACATCTATTTACCATGCAAATGTACTTTAAATACATTTAAGAGAGCGTTGTGAACAAGTGCCAGGCTTTTCCACACACAAAACCACTTGGGTTGAATGTGATTATCTGCCTGGGTCTTGGACAGAATTTGAAAGAAAGATTGCTGGTTAATTTTTAGTCATTCATCTCATCTTTGAATATGAAACTGAGGTGTGGACTTCCTCATTGTCTCCATCACAGAAGAGCAGTAATTGAAGTTGGAGGTTAACAAGAGGCTCACAGATATCCCAGCCAGTGATTAATGGGAAGTGCTTTCTTCTTTGAGCATAAGATGCAATGATTTGCACATCAGACTCATTATATGTGGCACTTCATAAAAGAGGGGACATTGTAAGCTGTTTGAAGATGGAAACTGATTTATGATGAAAATGTTGTTGAATTGTATGATTCTTTTCCACCTCAGCATTCATCCCAACACTACAGAATACATTGTTTCTATTGCCACAGGCAGGATACGTCTCTATGAGGAGAGTGAGATTAATTGGGTATGTTTAGGGTACTGAAAGAAAATACTGCACTTTTGTTTTATTAAAATGCTGCAATTCTTACTGAACAGAAATTCCTCTGCAGGCACCCGCAGAGCCACTGAGCTGACATCCATGTTATCAACTATTGAACTACCTGAATGAAGATGAGGGGAAGGCATCTCCTTTGAACCAAAATATTCACCGGTACTTACTGTAGCCTCACCTAACCTGAGAAAAGTGCAATACAATACAACACAATGAAATAGAGAACAATAAATTCTAATTTAAATGCATGTGATACATCAGAATAATACAACACGTTATTGTTTGGAAAGGCTCAGGACATAATGAGAACAATTAGGAAAATTATGAAACAGCAAAATAACTGTACACTCTTATGACTTATTCATAGCAGTGGTACCACACCTGTGCAAATTATATCCCTTTTTAAATGCGCATTTTGCAAAATATATAATGACACATAACACATAAACAGTGAAATGCAGCTATAGCATTCATTGTCTGCAGGTGGCAGTGTTAAATTGTTAAAGCAATAACTTGATTGCCCTAGAGGTGGTGCAATTTATATTTCTACACTTGCATGTGTAATCTGCTGCTGCTCTTACTTTCCTTTGCAGCAGGTGGCGCAGGTTGGCATGTGTAGAACTGATGTTATGATGACCAAACAGTGCTTTCTTGTGGATAATCTTCAGGCTGCTGAATGTTAATAATTGATTTTGAGAGTTTGGGGGTTTTGGGAGTTACATGCCTTTTCAAATGTTAAAAACACCCACAAGATTGAATACTACAAGGAGAAAGCATCTCCTTGCTGGAAATGAAACATTCTGCATGCACGAGCAAGGTGTGCACTTACAGTAAAATGAGATTGCATTTGCTGACTGCATAGAGTCTATGCTCATAGTCTATGATCATATACTCAACTTTGGCACTTAGCCAGCTAAAACACATATACAGTTTAGGACATATTCTAATGCCCCACCCTGTCTCTCTTTTAATTGATTTGAATTTGTTCCCACACACAGACGCGTACATACAGTACAATTGTCAGTACACAAAGCGAGGCTGTCAGTCAGGAGTGTATCAGGGCAGAATAGGACAATGCCCTGAAGGCCCAATCTCTAAACACACGCTGGTATTTTTCATTAATATTGCTATTTGATGTTTTTGCATCATTCATATGCATACAGGAAACTACCTGAGCCTAAGCTGTGAAGATGAAAAGAGTTCCGCTTCACGTTTAAATCTTGCGACCGGAATCATTTTCATCTCCGTGCTGAAAATGAAAAGTGCATCGTTTAACAAAATCTTCACTGAATTTAAAGCGGTTCATTAAGGAATCCGGATGTGCCTTGCACGAGTGTACAAATAATGCATGTATTTCAGCTTGTTGTGCATGTGCATCAAACACTCACTCTCGCAAAGCCCAAGAGTGATGCTTGTCAGGTTTTTCAACAAGTCCATTGTTGCAACTTTGGCATGCTTGTGGTCCAGGCTCTCAGGGGTCATCCAGGACAGGGGGTGGGTTGGGCTGCACTGAGGCGACGACTGGCAACTACCCTATAGCACCGCTTTCTGGTGGTGGAGCAACTCTATTTATATCCTGACACACACACTGGGACTATGGGAATGCAGGAGGCCTCAAGCACAAACATTCCCCACTGCTCTCATTTGCTACTGCAAACACGATGCTTTCATTTTTGCTGGAGTAAAGGGAGTGCTGGTTATATTTTCTAAATGATAGTGTGAATTTGCTTTTATTAATATACCCAAGGCATAACTAACAATTAAATATGGAGTTGTGCATATGTTTCATATTTCACAACAGTCCTATTTTCTTGGCATAAAACGCATGTGTGTATATATACAGTATATACATATATATATATATCCAGACATGCACCAGCAAACACTTAGCAGCACATACACACTGCCCTGGTTAACTGTGTCTTTATTGCATAAGAGGTGAGACAAACTGAAAGGACTAGAAGAAGGGAGGAGATATGAGAAGGAGCGTCAAATTAATGCTGCAGCCACGGGCATTTACTCTCTTGCAACCATTCTGCAGTAAAACCTCTATCTCTGCAGTATGTGATGTTTAGAGAACATCAGTCACAGTTGGCTCCCCCCATGTTTCACACAAGGAAGGCACATTTATTAGATTCTGAATAGTAAACATGATTAAATGAAAAGGGGAACAGAAAAAATAATTTATTCTGCTGTTCCCAGGAGTTCAGACTTCTGAGGAAAGCCATCACAAGTTGAAACATCATCAGTCATGCTAAAACGTTTGAAGCAACTCCGCAACACCGCAACATCCAATTTTTCATCCCACTAAACCTGAGATTAATCCGATCTGAGTACACTATACAGCTGAGCTAGCATGTAATAATGCTTCGACCATCACTATTTATATCAAATCATAAGGTCATGAAGGGACAATAAGGACACTTGCCATGTCAGTTATCAAACGCCTTTACAATAACCTCTGGAGCAAGATTTTACCAAGTCTTCACAGCGCACAACTCAACGAAAAATAATGAGTTATAAATATTCAGAAAAAGCAATTACTTGTTTCAAGTGTGTTTTCAATTTGCCAACATAGAGTGACCAATTACTCCAAATGCCTCTTGGAGACATTTACGACGGGAGAGATGCTCGTTGCCTAAGATACAAAAAGCAGGAGGATTTACATGTCAGGAACAGTGGACAGATGGAAAAGGAATAATGCTGGATGTAAATATTTATATGGGAAAGAAAAAAAGTAAATGACAATTAATGACATCCAGTGCGTTGCATAAAAACACGTTTTATTTATTATAACAATAGGGCTGTGAATAATGGTCAAAAGTGGTGTGTTTCAATTGGAGGGGACCCCAGTTCAGAAAGTGATTACATATATATGATGTATATGATGATATGCAGAGGAGTCTTTATCATTAATGTGTTAATGAAAAACATTTTTGTAAGCACATCTGAAGTGCCATTTTCCTGCTATTCCAGATATGTCTTTTAATATTAATAGCAGCACAATAGAGAAGGGACTATGCATTATACTTGTTTTCATTTGTCAGCAAAACTAAAAAGGGAACAGCTAAGAATGGAAATTAGGGACTTGAGTCTGGCCAGAAAAGATGACAGAAGATGCCAATTGTTTCTTCCCACAGGATCTGTTTCACGATGTTGACACATAATAGCATCAGTGGTTCCTCTCATCCTTCGAGATTCTGGCTCCCCTCCAGCTGTGTGTCAACCTTACCAATAATGGCAGCTGAATAATAAATATACCCTAAAGTAATCACAGAGACCCTTGGGACTAAAGGTGATGTTTCCTCCTGACTGAAATAACATTTCTTCCTCAGCAACAAAGGAATTGATGTGCCTCTGGATTATAGCAATAAATCGCTCCTTGTGTTGGCATATACAAATGAAAAAATTGCTAATCAAACGCTAAGTAATGAGATTTAAAATGTTTACAAAACCTCTAAGTACTTAAATACACAGTAATGAATGTGGCCTTTTTTACTGGCTTAAGTTTCACTTCTCCTCCTGCATTAACCAATCAGCAGTGGCCCGTCGCACTGTTTCCAGGGTAAGAGCTGCGTTAAATATTCATCGTGAGAAAGAGAGGATTTCATTTTGGATATAATTTTCTTTTTTTATTGTATGAATCCAAAAGTTAAGAGAAATAATGGAAATGAAGTGTAGAACACACTGGCCTTTGTCTCTGATAACGCACTGAGGTGTACACGTTTTTGAGAATACAGAAAAGAGCTAAAGGGGATGTTATTATGAAAGATAGTGAAGTATTGGTACCGCTTTTTCACCGTTTTTTGCCCTGAAGGCAATTACCACAAGTAACCTGGAGGACAAAACTGTAGAAATGTGGTTATTTGGTATTTCACAATATTAGAGCTCCCTTGCGAAAAGAGGCTCGTGAAAATAGGTCATTTTCACATAAGACCATTTGTCATATCAGTTGGGAGTTCTACTGAAGCCCTGAAGGCAAAGTGAGGAAAAACAGTTCCTAAAAATAAAAAATAGTCCTATTCAGAACATTGGATAGAGGTGCACTCCAGCCGAAATAATTATTACAACAAATATTTTTTTACCCCCTTTTTTTTTAACGAACTTAGAAAGATTATCCTAACCAGACAAAAACATTTTTTTTATCGGTTCTTATTTCATAAACACTGCAGAGAAAACAATTTTCAATTTTCAGAACTTGTTTTTCTCGCTTGCCTCTGAGGGCTTCCGTAGAGGCACAGGTGTAAATAATAAAATTAATGATGGCTGAATATGATTGTGAGCCAGCATGTACAATACCACAGTCCTAACATAATACTGTTACTGGTTGCACCTTGTGTTTAACAGGTCACCTTATCCTCTGTGAGAAAAGTCTATAGTCCTTGTTTCACAACAGCAATGTTGAAGTGTCATTGCAGTGATAGCACAGGTGTAACATTAATAATGGCTGCATTCTATGTAGATGAGCCAGTTCCACTGCCCAAGTATGGTGCATGCTGACTCACTGGAATGACTGGGACACAGGATGGTGCTGAGTCATTGTTATTTAGTTACACCAGCACTTTTCAAGTCAGAATGTTTGCTATGGAAAAAGTCCACTGTACCTGTATTTAGGGAAATTAACTGATCATTACAAAACTTTAATAACTGTCCAGTGAGTTATTATTTTCATCAGATTCTTGTGTGTGAATCATCCGCTCTGTGTTCATTTTCTGTTTCTTGGCCTTGAGGTTTGGCTCTCGCTTTATTTCTGCTCCATATTTAGAAAGGAGTACAGTGCCCTGTAGATTGGGGCACCAATTAAATCGCTATTAGAGGACTGCTGAAGTGGAAGATAGTGTGCTGGATGGCAGTGATATATCAGCACTCCTATGAACTGTTTTGATATTCATGGGCTGTGTCTCACAGGGAAGGTGTCGACATTATTTAGTTTGGGTGAGGTCGAACAGTGAGAATTGATTTGGCTTTGGCTGAGCTGTGAAGTTGAGAGGTGCATTATGCAAGATGAACCCGATCCTCTCCTCCCTAAGACTGCCAATGGGAGGCGTTGACCCGCTTATTGATGACTAGACTCCACTTTTTTTTGCTCGAGTAAGCACAGATTCCCCCTTTACTGCGTGGACCTGAAAGGTGTGGCTGGTCATTGATCCATGCAAAACCTGTCTACAAAAAACGGTCGGTGTACTTGTGCTGCTGTCTGCAGGCAGGAGCTCACAGAATGCAGATGCAATGCAGCCAGTGGACCACAGACCTGGGACCTTTGAACAATACTATCCCATTCATGCAAGGTAGACTCCTCATTTTTGGAACTGCATGTTGTGCTTAGGTTAATCTAGAGACAGAAGTTCATCTAACCTTGCATGAAAGGTAAGTCATCTGTAGCTTATTCAGTTGACCGTCATGGTACTTTTTTGGACAGTAAGGATGCACTGATATTGGGTTACGGGACGATACCGACTCAATAAGATGGAACTATTATCGCAACAATGGGGCCGATCTATTCAATTAAATTCTATGTTTATACACTTTAGGCATTATTTACTGCAACTTTAGTTCCTGTTTAAGTTTTGATCAATTTGTTGCCGCAAAAGTTTACACTTCAATTGTATTTTCCTTTTTTTTTTTTTTTTTTTTTTGCTTTTACAAAGTTGCCGGTGTACGATGTATTATATAATAAATGTATATATAATAAATATAATTCAGTAAATGTATATATAGTATGTATTTATTTGTTACATTTTGTGTTACAAGGTTAGTAAAACAAAGTCAAGCCTGGTGTTTCTATTCACATAAAGAAAATGATCGCAGTAACTTCAACACAGTGAGGCATACAGCTTATGAATTAATTAAACATTTGTATCGGATCTGTACTCGGTATTGGCCGATATCCGAAGTCTAGGGATTGGTATTGGGACTGAAAAAGTCAGTGAATCAGTAAATCCCTACAAGAGAGTGTGAAAAATCTACTTATACTGTTATTATGCACAGTTCAGTTCACACTTCTGAATACTTGAGACAAAGACAGTTACTTGGTTTTAATTTCCAAAGAGATATAATCAGCACCAGTTAACATAATTACCCCATTACTGGAAGCATTGCTCTGATTGGATGTAATCAACTCTACCCCTTTAATTGTGTTTGAGTCTGTGTGATTTCTTTTCTACCTCTGTTCACCGAGACCTTTAAAATACACGTTGGTCTCCTTAGGTAAAGTACACTATGAATAATATATCAAAGGGGAATCCAGTGGCTTGTGAATTGTTGAAAAGTTGTCTGGTAACAGCGCCAGTGTGTTTCACAGCTGTGCTGAAAAACGCCTTAAACAGTCGAGGCTTGTGAAGTCAATATTTCTTTGATATTCTGCAGGATAATGGAGGAACATTAATTATTTATCATTTACTCAGCACATCTACCTGAAAGGAAAAGTAACAACAATATAGAATTACCAGAAAAAGTCTACTTCTCTGACTTTGCCTAGGATTATGACATTGATTTGAAAAGACATAATCAGGGGTTTTATCGTTTGACAGATGCTAACATCATCAAGACAAGTGTGCAATTATATTTGCCTCTGCCTCTCATTCCCATCCCCTTTGTTGCTTGATAGACTTTTGAATACCACCGAGAACAACCGCTACATCAGAGCCACAATAATTGGCACTATGAGATTAAAAATATAACACCTTCTTCGTACTTCAGTATGTTTCAGTATTATGTGGGTTTTTTCATCTTTAGCCAGGGAGACTTGCTGTGCCTGTCTGAATGTGACAGTTTGAGGGGAAAGGACCAGAAAGAAATCATTTGCAAAGTATGATTGTTGAAAATTGTTGTGTGCTTTGCAGGTTACTGATTAGACTTTTCGAGGTACAAAGACACAGAAAACTACAAACATTTTAGATCAGCTACAAGGGAGAGCGCTAAGTCAGCAGAGGTGCAGATGTGTGGGGCCACCAGGCGTCTTTGTGGGGTCCCAGAAGAACAGTAAATTAATTTGTATCTCATATTTCACCAACAAAGAGAGAGTAATAGAATAACTATTAAAAGTCTCATGTGTATATATTTGTATGACCTACTGGTATTTTACGTGTTCAGATACCCATGGTGAAAGGATTGCATCGGGTAGACTTGCCCTTGGACATATTTCACCGCTGTCAGCATCTATAACCCCATCATTTATTTATATCCTCAACTGTGCAATACAGACTTAACAATAGTTTGTGCAATAATTCAGCTGTGCAATACTCTGGTATACCTTGCCATTGATACTTCATTTACATATACTGTACTTTTAAAGTAATATTCTTATTTATAGCCTTCTACTCTTACATATAAACACACTTAATCATACATCCCATTTTCAGCATTATTACACTGTTGTTATATATTTTAATATACATAGCATATTTTTGCTTACTAGTTTTCTTATGATTTCTCTATGTTTATATATATTTCTATTCTAGAATTTGAGCCAATGTTACAATTTCACCCCGCGGATCAATGAAGTATTCCTGATTGTGACTCCGGTAGATGGCGCTGTTGCAGTGCCTCCAGGACCCAGCAGCAGCATCCAGAGCACAGCGCACCCTTTTAAGGTTGAAACAGACTCTACTGTAGTGGCCAGGCATATGTTTGTGAGGGTGAGGATGAGCAGGACTTTGGTACTTGCCTCAGCCTTGATGAGGATTTAGATTTTCAGTAACTGCCTTCTTAGTTGCCTTGAGAATGTTTGGTGATGGAGAGGGCACTGTGTGGGACCGGGTCGGGCGGCCCCACCGGGACTGTATGTGCTACCTTGGACCTCCTACTTTGATGCCGATGTAAGATATTTTAACTTTCACATATTGTAGCCAAACGGCAGGAGGCGGTGCCGCACCTGTTGCGCACTTGATTTCATAGGTGTATTAAAGTAATTTGACTTTATTAGGCATAAGTGTTTAAAACATCAGGTATATGTGTATTCTCTGTGAACGTTTCCTTTATGTTTTTAATATCAACTAAGAGCTTTGGGTGTACAGTAATTGTTGGGAGTCAGATTTGAATCTATTAAAAACAGATTATATAGGCTATGATTCGGATATGGCAGCACAGGGGGACATTTTACACACCGATTTTCTGTGAGTGGGTCAGTAAATCATGTTTTGCTGACGGTTTCATAACAGCTGAGAGGCAGTCTAGTTCCCAGTGGGATACTTTGTCAGGTGTATAGCACTGTACAGCTATAATGATGCAATATCCAACCATTCTTTTTCGTTTGTATCTCACCCGCTGGACACTAAGTATCAAGTATGTATCTCCTCTGCATGATAACAATGATTTGTGAAAGGCTACTGTGCATGCTGCGCGCAGTTTGTGCTCCAGTGCCTACATGAATCCAGGAGTTGTCGCAAGAGTTCCCACTCCGTTTCCACAAACCGCTCGAGATCGATTCATTAGTTTCAGATTCCCAAACGCCTATAATAGAAGTTGCACAGTGTAACCAGTTGCAGGAGCAGTCACTGTCGCTTAGTGTCTTTCACAGTGTTGTTGTGCAGACTCAGGGCCAGTAAGTGATGATGATGTATGCACGGAGAGGAGCTGAGGAGCTGCAGGGGCCCTTAACACAGGTCTCTGTGAAACATACAACTTTCTTGCTTTAGCCAATGAGAACTCTTGTCTTATCATATTCAGTCATATTGAATATTCAAGGTCACAGGCTCCCTCTCCCTTTGACCAAGCGCTCTTTTTGTGTCTTATAACACCGTCCACCACTTGTTCTCTCTCCCCAGCGGGATGCGCAAGTCTCCCGACGTGAGCCCCAGAAGGCTTTCGGACATCAGCCCTCAGCTCAGACAGCTGAAGTACCTGGTGGTGGACGAGGCCATCAAAGAGGAGCTGAAGTCCTCGCGCTCAGTTGAGGACATCAACAGCGCATCCATAGAGGAGCGGATATTGCGAATCACTGGCTATTATGGATATCAGCCTTGGAGTGCAAGCTGCAAGAGTGAGTCAGTTTACATGCATGCAGCTGTTGACTTCTGTGACTACATGCTGTGATACATGCAGTGTCCAATTACTCTACCTATGCACTGTTAGCCCACACAACCAGGCTAACAGTCCCTGTTACACCTCACACATACACTCGTGTGTGTGAGATGGATTTCAGGTAATATTAGACTACTGATGAAAGGGATTTGATAAATAATGCTTTTAGTTTTTTGGAGGTGTAGTTGGATGGTGTGCTCTTACTACCTGGGTTAGATGCTTTATGTGGGTGAATGGGGAAAAGGGATTGGGAACACATGTGAGAAAGCTTGCAGTGAAAGTTCACATTAGGACATCACCCTGTTGCATTGTTTTACTAACCAGAGGAACATTTAGACATTTTGGGCTCCCGAAATATAACGCTTATGCATCACTAGGGACATTTCTGGCTTTTTTAAGTTTAACTTCAGCTCCTATATTAAGTCTGTGATAAATTGCGTAGTCAAAAGACAGACAGTCAGACATTTATGTACACAAATAATAAAAAACAAACAACAATTCTATTATATCAGGCTTTCAATCTAGAGCCCTGCCTTCAAAATAATAGTTTTTACTATGTTAGCGACCATATTACGCCATTTTCTTACCTTTGCCTACAAATACATGGTATTTTCCTGGTTCCCACAAGGGTTATTGCTGCTGTATTATGGATCACTGCAGTGTTCAAAATCAATGTTGTTGCTTATCATTAAAATATCCCAGACTGTGAAAAAAAACAACGATTCCCACCACTCAACTTCTTTCTATCCTTCCTTTCATCCTCATCCTTCACATTAACCTGTATTTGGCCTTAAAGCAAACTGCAAGGTGTGTGATGCACAGAACAAGAAGAGAGCTTGTCTGAATAAGAAAATAATGCTATAGACCCAGACATGGTTTCACCATGATGTTGCTCAACTCCATCATTATTTCCACTGATTCTAAATTTGCACACTCTGATAATTAGTTGCTAAAGCATCAGTGTTGCTGAATGGTTGCTGCAGACAGTGGAGTGAATGTTTGCCTCACTGGAGTTTGTTGAGCTTGGAGTCAAACAGTGAGAATGTTGCTCATGGCGGATTGATTCTCTGAAGAAGAAAAGAAAGTCAACGCAGCTTTTGTTTTCCTCTCTCATTTCCTTTCTCTGCATCATCTCTGATGGATTACAGTCTTGCTTCACTTCCTCTTAGTCTTCATCCAGGAACTTCATCTTGGTGGGGTCAGGACTAACACAGTCTTAACAACTGTCAATCTTCTGTTCATGCGTTATTGCTGCTATGATGTGAATACATTCAGAAGCGTTTTGCTGCCTCTTGACCATATGCTTGTAGCTGGTGGACAATTTAGTAAATTTCATATGAGAGACTGCAATATTAAACAGCTGCAAGGCTACTTTACAATTCATAGGCCTATACATAACATCTGAAGACTACAGTAGTCTTTACTTCTTTACCGATGCTGTGACAAAGGAAGGGATAGTCAAGTAAAGTAGAATATTCCACACATGACATGACAAATACATAATGTATAATGAAATTAATAATATAAATATGTATTACTAGAAGAAGAGAGATGTATATTTATTAAAAATTGATTACAAATTTTTTATCTGTCATCTGCACGGCCCTTTGGCTGCCAAAACAACTGTAGTTAATTATACTTACACTACTGTATACGACCTTTGATAGACATAAGTACTTAATGTTTTTAATACACTGAACGGTTATTAACAGAGCTGCATATTGAGAAGGAGAAGTGTTGAATTAGTTCAATGGATCAACAAATATTGCAGATTTTTATAGATGGAATCAGTAATAAATGGAGTTGCCATCTAGTTTAATTTGCATAGTTTATCTAAACTCTAGTCTGAAATCATGTGTTTTATGTGCAGGTAATTTATGCACTTCCTTAAGTGTTGTGTTTTTAACTGATTCAGAACTCATTATCTTCTATATTACAGTTATTTTCCATGTAATTGTAATTATAATCGCTGTTGTGGAACAGACATAATGGAAAATAATGTCTGTGCGAGTGGTTGTGTTTGTATGAAAAAGAATGAGCGTTATAAGTGTCCACTTCACGTTAAATGAGATAAATGTCGGGTTTGATTCCAAAACACTGTTCCTCTGAAAAAGCAGCCGTTACCTGAGTTGTAATCTGTCCCCTAAAATAATATTTTGTTGACGGCAGTCGTATTGCAAATGTATGATTTCATAAGGAGTTGCACTGTTGCATCAGACAT